>NC_134355.1:1928183-2105683 GCF_048569485.1 Anomaloglossus baeobatrachus | reverse complement strand
ACTAACAACTGTAAATCCTTTTCATACCGGAGAACCGGATGAGAACAAAAGGAAGGAAAGGGTATATCCCGATTAAGAAGAAACGCGGATACAACCTTAGGGAGAAACTCCTGAATAGGGCGCAGCACTACCTTGTCCTGGTGGAACACTAGGAAGGGAGCCTTGAATGACAGAGCCGCCAGCTTAGACACTCGCCGAAGCGACGTGATCGCAACCAGAAAGGCCACTTTCTGTGACAGGCGCGAAAGGGAAACTTCCCTCAGAGGCTCGAAATGCGGCTTCTGGAGAGCAACTAGTACCCTGTTCAGATCCCATGGATCTAACGGCCGCTTGTACGGGGGCACAATATGACAAACCCCCTGTAGTAACGTGCGCACCTTAGGAAGACGTGCTAGACGCTTCTGAAAAGAACACGGATAGTGCCGAGACTTGCCCTTAAAGGGAGCCGAGCGACCAACCTCTTTCCCAACCAGATTGCAGGAGGGAAGGCAAAGTAGGCAATGCCGATGGCCAGGGAGACCCTCCCTGAGCAGAACACTAAGATAAGAATATCTTCCACGAGTTGTGGTAGATCTTGGCAGACCGCGGCTGGCTAGCCCGTCTCATGGTGGCAATGACGTCGTGCTCACGGTCGACCGACGGTGAGATGCCACAGATCACGGTACCACGACCTCCCCGGCCAGTCTGGGGCGACGAGGATGGTGTGGCAGCAATCGGTAGCTGGAACTGTGACCAATCCTGAGCCAAGGCGCCTGTCGCCAGAGCTCTTTGATCGTAAGACCGCGTCATGAAAATCGGGACCTTGTTGTTGCCAAGAAGCCATGACGTCGACGTCCGTCTTCATCCTGCGTCTACAGAATTCTTGCAAACAAACGGGTGCAGAGCCCATTCCCCTGCGTCCACGCCCTGGCGACTGAGGAAGTCTGCTTCCTAGTGTCGTACGCCCGGGATGTGAACAGCTGATATGGTGTATGCTCTGTCTTCTACCCATAGCAGAATCCGCCGGACCTCTTGGGAGTCTTGTCGACTGCGTAGTCCGCCTTGGTGGTTGGTGTATGCCACCGCTGTGGATAGTCCGACTGAATTCGGATCTATTTGCATTCCAGCCACTGCAGGAAGGCTTGCAGTGCAAGATACACTGCCCAGAGCTCCAGACCACTGAGTTGAAGAGTGGACTCCTCTGAAGATGGTCTTTGACCGTCTGGAAAAGCTAAAACTCGCCTCTGGATGAGGCGCCTCCTTGAAGGAGAGACTGTCCCCTCGTCTGTAGTGAACGCTGTTTGTCCAGCGGAAGCTTCACTATCGCTGAGAGAGTGTGAAAACTCTCCAGGAGATGCCAGCGATTGGGTTCAACCTTGAAAAGTTGAAGACCCACCCGAAACTCTGGGAAGGGTCCAGCGCCATGTTCAGGTTGTGTTGGCATGCTTGTAAAGGAGAGTGCCTTGACCAGTAGATTGCCCAAGTAAAGGATCACAGAGTGACCGTGAGAGCGCGGGACTGCTCCCTCTGCTGCCACGAACTTGGTGAACACCCGTGGGGCTGTCGCCAGCCAAAGGGTATGGCTACGAAACGAAATATTCTCGTCTTTAATAACGAATCGTAGCCAACGCCGGTGCCTCGGAGCAATCGGCACGTGTAGATAAGCATCCTGATGTCTATTGAAGCTAGGAAAACTCCTTGAGACAGAGAGGCAATGACGGAGCGGAGTGATGCCATCCGGAACCGCCTGGTTTTCACGTGCTCGTTAAGCAGTATAAAGTCCAGAACGGGACGGAAGGAGCCGTCCTATTTTGGCACCACGACCAGGTCGGGGCAAAATGCGTATCTGGTTCCTGAAGAGGAACAGGGATTACCGCTCTTTCCGCCTGCAGAAGAGCCTCGGCTCGGTCGGTGCGGTAGTTTGAAAACAAACTGACTCTCACTCACAGGCCCTCAACCTGCGGTAGGTAAATGCCGCTAAAGCGGGGGAGTCTGCCCCCCCGCGGTTGCGGAGTGAGAGGGCTGAAAATTATGAGGAAAACGCTTTGGTAGCGGATCCTCCGGCTGCCTTCCCCGGGCGTGAATTGAGCCCGCTAGGAATCTATGCCCTTCTGGGCTTTTTGAGTCGTCTTGGATAGTTGAATGATTTCATTCAACCCTTACCAACAGACTATCACTAGATAAAGGCAACCTGGTTAAGCACTTCGTTGGAAGCAGCCTCTGTTCCAATCTCTCAACTACTAGCCTCTGCGTAAAAACACGGAGTTGGCGGATGCCACTGACGTCCGGCTCGTAGAGTCTCGGACAGCAATAACAGCATGATTCGCCATGCCGACATTGCGAGTTAAAGACGCTGCTGGGACCGAGAGTACCTGTGACAGCGACCCTCTGCGCAATACTAGCTGAAATAGCTTGGAGTGCCTTCACGGCTGCGACTGCCGGAGCAGCCGACCTGCCGATAGCTTCATAGACAGATTGCAACCAGAGGCCAATCTGCCTGTCAATGGCATTTTGAAGTGAAGTCCTATCCACCATTTGGATACTGGGTCTAGCGCTTGACCACGTCAGGGGGAGCGACACGTGTCTCATTAATACGGTCGGAGAAACGCTTATCGTGATAAGCGTGTCGTTTCTGGACTGCGTCTCTGGAGTCAGAGTGCTAAACAAGTACTCAATATATAGAGATTTCTCTTGCTGTGAAGCTGACCCCTCCACTGGAGGAGTTGAGGGAGAAATACCCAACCTTTCGTTGATGGACGCAATAAGATTATTCACTATAGCGTCACCATCCGGTGTATCCGGATTGAGAGCGGTCTCAGGAACAGAGTCCTGAACAGCTACGTCTGCCTCAACGTACAGAGAGTACTCCAGCTGGGACCTTGCCCAGTGATGTAGTCGAGGGCTAATGCCAGCGAGCCCGCTTAGGCCATCTGGGACTGTCGACCGTGTCGGATGCCTGCTCTCTGGGATGCCTGGAATCACTCTGGCGCCTTGAGATGCTCCAGATCAGGGCGGCCAGGGTCATTGCAACCATATTGCCCACGGTCTGCTTGGGGTGCAAAGTCTGTAAGATGTCAGTCATAGTCACAGACAATATATCAGCGGAAAAACTGCAACTTCGTCCCTGTCTCTGGACAGAGATCACAGGTGGTTCCTTTGGCCACATATAGCAGAGACCCCGGTTGAGCAATTGCACGCACTGGGGGTCCTGAAACCGTATGACATGCAGTACAAGCAGCATAGAAAGCCCGTGCATTGGCAACTTGTCTTTTTCTGCTGTTGTTGTCTAGCTATCTAAGAGCCTAGCCGAGGATAGCGACCGTACAGTGAATAGTCATACAAGCATGAAGTACAAATAAACACTTCAGCACATGTAGTACACGCAGCATTGAAAACTTGTGGCTTGGCACATTTGCTCTTCTGCTGCTGTTGTCTATTTATCTAGGAGCATGAGACAAGGATAGCGACATACAGTGAATGTATAGCATACAGCATGACAGTAAACACTGCAGCCCATGCAATCCAAGCAGCATTGAAAGCTTGCGCGTTAGCACCCTAGCCTTTCTGCTGCTGTTGTCTATTTATCCAGGAACATTAGCCAAGGATAGCGACATACAGTGAATGTATAGCATACAAGCATGACAGTAAACACTGCAGCCAATGCAAGTCAAGCAGCATTGAAAACTTGTGCCGTAGCACCATTGCTCTACTGCTGCTTTTGTCTGTTTATCTGGGCGCATTAGCCAAGAATAGCGACATACAGTGAATGTATATCATAACAATAAACCGTGCAGCACATGCAAGCGAAGCAGCATTGAAAGCTTGTGCCTTAGCACAAATTGCTCTACTGCTGCTGTTGCCCAATCTGACAGTAAACACTGCAGCACATGCAAACGAAGAAGCATTGAAAGCTTGTGCCTCAGCAGCATTGCTTATTTGCTGCTGTTGCCCAGAATAGCGACAGTACAGTACAGTGCATAGCATATCAGCACACAGCCCAAAAGCCCACTTCAGCATTAGTGGTGTCAGTACTGCTTACCGCCCGCACAAGAGCGGGTGCGAGGTCGCCCAAAAACCTGTGACTGGTTCCGTTCTCCCAGAGTGGAAACCATAATGGCTGCCGGCTTCTCTTCCCCGTCCTGTGCAGAGGGGCGGGCCGTGGGCGAGCCCCAGCCAAGAGCGGGAACCCGGCGTCTCACTGTGTTCAGTGAGAGGGGGCTGGAGAATGCAAAGCAGACTCCAGCTCCCTGCGCTGAGCTACTGTACAGCGTCCCGCCCCTCCTCTGACTGGCAGGGCTGGGGCGGGAACGAAACGAAAACTAGGCCGCAAAGCCGGGGACTCTAGTAATAAGCGCGGCCGTCCTATGTGCACGGCCGACGCCGAAGTCCCCCGGCGCACCACAAGTCCCAGCCGCGCCACAATGTAAAAAACAACCAGCAGCGGCCGGCGCGGCCGTTTTCAATACATAAATTCACTCAGCAAAGCTGCAGTGAATAATAGCACCAGCGCTCCGCGCTGTTGTCCCCGGCGCACTAACACTCCCAGCAATGCTGGTGTGTGTGGGCGCGATGTGCATGGGAACACAGAGTACCTTGATGTAGCAGGGCCCTGTCCCTGACGATACTCAGCTCCATATCCAGCAGGTTCTTTTGGGTCTGTGGATGGAGCTCGGTCTCTGTGCCTGGAGACCGGTAAGATCCCACTTCACCCAGAGCCCCTCATGGGGATGGGGAAGGAAAACAGCATGTGGGGCTCCGGCCTCTGTACTAGCAATAAGTACCTCAACCTTACAACACCATCCACGGGTGAGAAGGGAGCATGCTGGGGGCCCTACATGGGCCCTCTTTTCTTCCATCCGACATAGTCAGCAGCTACTGCTGACTAAAATCTGTGGAGCTATGCGTGGATGTCTGACCTCCTTCGCACACAAAGCTAAAACTGGAGAACCCGTGATATCACGGGGGGGTATAGCCAGAAGGGGAGGGGCCTTGCACTTTTTAGTGTAGTGCTTTGTGTGGCCTCCGGAGGGCAGTAGCTATACCCCAATCGTCTGGGTCTCCCAATAGAGCGCTGAAGAAATCCAATGACTCTCTGACCATCCAGCACAAACTCCTGTAAGTGCTTACTTTGATGGTGAGAGGAACCCGGGGCTGTGGCTCGCACCCCATAAACCCCCTAGTGGCTGACCATGAGTGTCTGAGTCATTAGGCAAGTCAACTTGAAGGGGTGAGGACTCTTCCCCCATTGTATTTGGCTGTAGAGCATGAACAGGTCCATTTGGTGCAAGGTCATTCCTCAATAGACCAGCAGGGCAAGTGTCTTGCAGATGCCCAGGCTGCCCACATCGATAACATCTCCCCTGCGTCATACTCCTTCCAATGTGCATTCTGGAGAAGGCAGTAGGAGAACCTGGTGACAAAAGCCGGAGCCCATACACTCCAACAGCGGCATCTATGGTGCAGGGGTCAGTGGTAAACTCCGGTGGAGGTGGTGGTACTTCTTCCTCAGGCGGGATGGAATGCACAAAATGCACCGGACGAGATGGATGTGCATGGGGCTCCATCCGAGTCCTTGCGGGACAACTGGATTGCAGGTACCCAGGTTGCCCGCACCCATAACATCTCCTCTCCATAATTCCCATAGGGCCTGGTCGGAACTGTTGGGACCCAGAATTGTGAGACAAGGAGGTCATCGGCCTGCAGCTGGGTGGAGGGGCAAATATAACTGGAGAGGGCTGGAGCGCAGGAGCACGCTGTGGCTTATTATCCAGAAGCCTCCTCCATTGTGGTCAGATAGTAAGGGCCTCATCAGCCAGGGCTGCAGCTCTATCCAAGGTGCACAGCGTGCGCTCTCTGACCCATTCCCGTATTTCTGAGGGACACTTGTAAAGAAATTGTTCTATACGAAATAAGGACATTTTTGTGTACTCACCGTAAAATGTCTTTCTTGGAGCCTTTCATTGGGGGACACAGACCGTGGGTTATATGGTGTCTCCAGGGGAGGCGTGACACTAGGTTTGAAAAAAGTGTTAGCTCCTCCCCCCACAGCATATAACCCCAGATAGGCGGGAACTAGCTCAGTTTGTTGTAAAAGCAGTAGGAGAAGGACAACCAAAACCACAAGTGCGGGAGCTGTGTCCCCCAATGAAAGGCTCCAAAAAAGACATTTTAGGTTGAGTACACAAAAATGTCCTTTCCTTTCTCGCCTTTTCATTGGGGGACACAGACAGTGGGACGTCCCAAAGCAGTCCCTGGGTGGGAACTGAACTATTAACAGTGTAGAACATCAGCCTAAGAGCTGACTAACAACTGCCACTGCAGTGAACACATAAACACTGTCAAAAAACCGAGCAGTGGCCACTTATAAATGGGACACTGCCGCCTGAAGGACTTGTCTTCCAAGAGCAGCATCCGCGGATGCATGCGTATGCACTCTGTAGAATTTTGTAAACGTGTGCACACTGGAGCAGGTAGGGGCCTTGCAAAGTTGGGCCGCCGAAGCCTGATGGCGGATAGCCCAGGAGGCACCCACTGCTCGTGTAGAGTGGGCCTGCACAGATTGAGGAGGAACAACACCTCGTGTTTTGTAAGTTTAACACATGGCAGTCCTGATGCATCGAGAAATCGTGGATTTGGAAGCCCGGTCGCCCTTTTACTGTCCTTCTGAGACGACGAAAAGGGCATCGGACTTGCGCAACGGCGCTGTTCTGGAGATGTAGATCCGCAGAGCCCTGACAAGATCGAGAGTGTGAAGGGCTTTCTCAAAGGAGTGGACCGGGGCCGGGCAGAATGACGGCAACACAATGTCCTCGTTCAGGTGGAAAGAGGATACGACCTTCGGAAGGAAGGCGGGGGAAGGCCGAAGGACCACCTTATCATGATGGAATATCAGGTAAGGTGAACGACAGGAAAGGACCGCCAGTTCGGACACTCGCCTGATAGAGGTAATAGCGACTAAAAAGGCAACTTTCCAAGACAGCCGTTGAAGAGAGATTTCTCTCAAGGGTTTGAAAGGAGGAAGCTGAAGTGCTCCGAGAACCAAATTCAGATCCCAGGGATCTAAGGGGTGACGATAAGGGGGGACCAAATGCGCCACCCCTTGAAGAGAGGTACGGACCTGAGGGCGAGAAGCCAGCTGCTTCTGGAAAAAAAATTGACAAGGCAGAAACTTGTCCTTTAAGGGTATTGAGAGCAAGACCCGAGTCCATACCGTCTTGCAAAAAGGCAAGAACATTAGGGATTGAAAAGGTCAGGGGCGACCGATTATGACGGTCACACCAGGACAGATCGGTCTTCCAGGTCCTGTGATAAATATTGGCGGAGGAAGGCTTGCGAGCATTAATCATGGTATGAACTACCCTGGAAGAAGATGAGACTTGGCTAGAATCAAGGATTCAAGTTCCACGCCGTCAAATGCAGCTGTGCTGTATTCTGGTGGAATATTGGACCTTGCAACAGAAGATCCGGGCGGTCGGGAAGACGCCAGGGAGTGTCACCGAGAAGGTGGAGGAGCTCTGGAAACCAGGCTCTTCTGGGCCAGTCCGGGGCCACGAGGATCACCGGGATTTCCTCCGCTTTGATTTTCTTGATTAGTCTCGGAATGAGAGGGAACGGAAGGAAAACGTATGGCAGGCGAAACTGCGACCACGGGAGGACTAGAGCGTCGGAGCCGAGCGCTAGCGGGTCTCTCGACCGGGATACGAAGGGATGTACTTTGGCATTTAGCCGAGACGCCATGAGGACCACATCTGGGAGCCCCCAACGAAGAGTGATCTGATGGAACACCTCGTCGTGGAGGGACCATTCCCCTGTCGCTAGACCTTGCCTGCTGAGAAAGTCTGCGGCCCAGTTGTCTATCCCCGGAATATGGACAGCTGAAATAATGGGAATGTGCATCTCTGCCCAAAGAAGAATCCTGGAGACTTCTTTCATCGCTGCCCATCTGCGAGTTCCTCCCCGACGGTTGACTTAAGCCACAGCTGTGGCATTGTCTGACTGGATCCGAACCGGGAGGCCCAGAAGCAAGGGTTGAAAGGTCTGAAGGGCCAGAAATATGGCCCTGATCTCCAGAACGTTGATATGAAGGGATCGCTCGTGGCGAGACCAGCGTCCGTGAGCAGTGTGGTGGAGAAACACCGCCCCCCTGCCTAACAGGCTGGCATCTGTCATGACTACGTGTCAGTGGACAGGGCGGAAGGACTTCCCCTGAGATAGGGATGAGACCTGAGTCCACCAGACGAGGGAGCTGAGGGCAGTCCGAGATAAGCAGACTGACCGGTCTAGAGAGGCTGGATTCTTGTCCCAAGAGGACAGAAGATCCAATTGCAGAGGGCGCAAATGGAATTGGGCAAACGACACGGCTTCCATGACTGCTACCATCTTGCCTAACACTCTCATCCCACTCCGGAGGGATGGGTAACGGCGGGAGCGGAGGGATTGGGCGGCCCGGATCAGGGAAGACCTCTGGTCTTCTGGAAGAAAAACCCCGGGCCTGAACCGTGTCTATCAGCATACCTAAAAAGGTGATGCACTGATGAGGAATGAGGGATGACTTGTTGAAGTTGAGAAGCCACCCTAGCCTTGAGAGCGTGTCTGGGCAAATTTGCAAGCTTTCTGAGCAAACTTGAGGAGAGCTCCCCTTGACAAGTAGGTCGTCCAAATAGGGAACGACCAGAACGCCTCTGGGGTGCAAAATGGACATGACGGCCACCATGACCTTTGTGAAGACCCGAGGCACAGTAGCCAGTCCAAAGGGAAGGGCCCTGAATTGGAAATGACGGTATCCTACGGCAAAACGAAGGAACCGTTGATGCGATACACATATGGGAATATGTAAATAAGCATCTTGAATGTCTATGGAAGCTAGGAATTCTCCCGGTTCCATAGCAGCTAGTACGGCTCGCAATGATTCCATTCGGAAGGTCCGAATCCGTACGGACCCGTTTAGCCTTTTGAGGTCCAGGATAGGACGGACAGAGCCATCTTTTTTTTTTGGGGACGACAAAGAGGTTTGAATAGAAACCTTTGCCTCGCTGTTCCAGGGGCACTGGAATGATAACGTTTGATTTCTGTAAAGAGGCTATGGCCTGAAATAAGGCCTGGCTTTGCGTTGTGGACTTTGGAAGCCGAGAACACAGAAACCTGTGGGCCAGTAGGGAATGGAAATCGATCTTGTAACCTGAGGTGACGATTTCTCGAACCCAAGTATCGTGAGTATGGTCTAGCCAGATATCCCGAAAAAGCAGTAGCCGCCCTCCAACAGGAGTCGGCTCTGAGGGGTACCCGGCGTCATGCTGAAGGGGCCTTCGCAGGGCGAGGTCCCTTGGGTCTAGATTGCCTGGAGTGGGAATGCCAGGAAGAGTCCCTTAAGGGACCGGATCCCCGATCTGAGCGTTGCGACGACCCCGGTGATGGTTTTTGGGGGGCGGGCCGAAAGAACTGCCTGCGCCAAGAAGACTTTAAAATTTTTGGATACAGGCCGCTTTTGTGGTAGAATGGTACTTTTACCACCCGTCGTCTCAGATATAAGCTTGTCCAGGGATTCTCCAAACAGACGAAGACCCTGGAAAGGGAGTGTGGACAGGGACTTCTTGGAGGCACTGTCCGCGTTCCATAACTTTAGCCACAGGACTCTGTGGGCAAAGAAGGGAATTTTGTTACTTACCGTAAATTCCTTTTCTTCTAGCTCTTATTGGGAGACCCAGACGATTGGGGTATAGCTACTGCCCTCTGGAGGCCACACAAAGCACTACATTAAAAGTGCAAGGCCCCTCCCCCTCTGGCTATACCCCCCCCGTGGTATCACGGGTTCTCCAGTTTTAGTGCCAAAGCAAGAAGGAGGAAGCCAATAACTGGTTTAAACAAATTAACTCCGAATAACATCGGAGAACTGAAAAACCGTTCAACATGAACAACATGTGTACCCGCAAACAACAAAAAAACATCCCGAAGGACAACAGGGCGGGTGCTGGGTCTCCCAATAAGAGCTAGAAGAAAAGGAATTTACGGTAAGTAACAAAATTCCCTTCTTCTTCAGCGCTCTATTGGGAGACCCAGACGATTGGGACGTCCAAAAGCTGTCCCTGGGTGGGTAAAGAAATACCTCATGTTAGAGCTGCAAAACAGCCCTCCCCTACGGGGGTGTCACTGCCGCCTGCAGGACTCTTCTACCTAAGCTGGCATCCGCCGAAGCATAGGTATGCACCTGATAATGCTTGGTGAAAGTGTGCAGACTGGACCAGGTAGCTGCCTGGCACACCTGTTGAGCCGAAGCCTGGTGACGTAATGCCCAGGACGCACCCACGGCTCTGGTTGAGTGGGCTTTTAGCCCTGAAGGAACCGGAAGCCCCGCAGAACGGTAGGCCTCTAGAATTGGTTCTTTGATCCATCGAGCCAGGGTGGCTTTAGAAGCCTGCAACCCCTTGCGCGGACCAGCGACAAGGACAAAAAGTGCATCGGCACGGCGCATGGGCGCCGTGCGGGAAATGTAGATTCTGAGTGCTCTCACCAGATCTAGCAAACGTAAGTCCTTTTCATACCGGTGAACCGGATGAGGACAAAACGAAGGCAAGGATATATCCTGATTAAGATGAAAAGAGGATACGACTTTAGGGAGAAACTCCGGAATAGGGCGCAGCACTACCTTGTCCTGGTGGAACACCAGGAAGGAAGCCTTGGATGACAGAGCTGCCAGCTCAGACACTCGCCGAAGCGATGTGATCGCAACAAGAAACGCCACTTTCTGTGACAGCCGAGAAAAGGAAACTTCCTTCAGAGGCTCGAAGGGCGGCTTCTGGAGAGCAACTAGTACCCTGTTCAGATCCCATGGATCTAACGGCCGCTTGTACGGGGGCACAATATGACAGACCCCCTGCAGGAACGTGCGCACCTTAGAAAGACGTGCTAGACGCTTCTGAAAAAACACGGATAGTGCCGAAACTTGCCCTTTAAGGGAGCTGAGCGACAAGCCCTTTTCTAACCCCGATTGCAGGAAGGAAAGAAACTTGGGCAATGCAAATGGCCAGGGAGACACTCCCTGAGCAGAGCACCAGGATAAGAAAATCTTCCACGTTCTGTGGTAGATCTTAGCCGAATTCGACTTTCTAGCTTGTCTCATTGTGGCAACGACTCCTTGAGATAATCCTGCAGATGCTAGGATCCAGGACTCAATGGCCACACAGTCAGGTTCAGGGCCGCAGAATTCTGATGGAAAAACGGCCCTTGGGACAGTAAGTCTGGTCGGTCTGGCAGTGACCACGGTCGACCGATCGTGAGATGCCACAGATCCGGATACCACGACCTCCTCGGCCAGTCTGGAGCGACGAGTATGATGCGGCTGCACTCGGATCTGATCTTGCGTAGCACTCTGGGCAAGAGCGCCAGAGGCGGAAACACGTATGGGAGCTGAAACTGCGACCAATCTTGAACCAAGGCGTCTGCCGCCAGAGCTCTTTGATCGCGCGACCTCGCCATGAATGCCGGGACCTTGTTGTTGTGCCGGGATGCCATTAGGTCGACGTCCGGCACTCCCCAGCGGCGACAGATTTCCTGAAACACGTCCGGGTGAAGGGACCATTCCCCTGCGT
This sequence comes from Anomaloglossus baeobatrachus, assembly GCF_048569485.1. Taxonomy (NCBI): domain Eukaryota; kingdom Metazoa; phylum Chordata; class Amphibia; order Anura; family Aromobatidae; genus Anomaloglossus; species Anomaloglossus baeobatrachus. The sequence goes on along the minus strand of NC_134355.1, from coordinate 2,094,119 downwards.
CCATGCCCTGGCGACTGAGGAAGTCTGCTTCCCAGTTTTCTACGCCTGGGATGTGAACCGCGGATATGGTGGATGCTCTGTCCTCCACCCACATTAGAATGCGCCGGACTTCTTGGAAGGCTTGCCGACTGCGCGTCCCTCCTTGGTGGTTGATGTATGCCACCGCTGTGGAGTTGTCCGATTGGATTCGGATCTGCTTTCCTTCCAGCCACTGTTGGAAGGCCAGTAGAGCAAGATACACTGCTCTGATCTCCAGAACATTGATCTGAAGGGTGGACTCCTGCGGTGTCCACGTCCCCTGAGCCCTGTGGTGGAGAAATACTGCTCCCCACCCTGACAGACTCGCATCTGTCGTGACTACTGCCCAGGATGGGGGCAGGAAGGATCTTCCCTGAGACAATGAGGTGGGAAGGAGCCACCATTGTAGGGAGTCCTTGGCCGTCTGGGAAAGCGAGACTTTCCTGTCCAGGGACGTTGACTTCCCGTCCCATTGGCGGAGAATGTCCCATTGAAGTGGGCGCAGATGAAACTGCGCAAAGGGAACTGCTTCCATGGCTGCCACCATCTTCCCTAGGAAATGCATGAGGCGCCGCAAGGGATGCAACTGGCCCTGCAGAAGAGATTGCACCCCTGTCTGTAGTGACCGCTGCTTGTTCAGCGGAAGCTTCACTATCGCTGCTAGAGTATGAAACTCCATGCCAAGATACGTTAGCGATTGAGTCGGTGATAGGATCGACTTTGGAAAGTTGATGATCCATCCGAAAGACTGTAGGGTCTCCAGCGTAGCATTCAGGCTGTGCTGACATGCCTCTTGAGAGGGAGCTTCGACCAATAAATCGTCTAGGTAAGGGATCACCGAGTGTCCCTGAGAGTGCAAAACTGCTACCACCGCCGCCATGACCTTGGTGAAGACCCGTGGGGCTGTTGCCAGACCAAATGGCAGAGCTACGAACTGAAAATGGTCGTCTCCTATCACAAAACGTAGAAAACGTTGATGTTCTGTAGCAATTGGCACGTGGAGATAAGCATCTTTGATGTCTATTGAGGCAAGGAAGTCTCCTCTGGACATTGAGGCAATGACAGAACGCAGGGTTTCCATCCGGAACTTCCTGGCGTGCACATGTTTGTTGAGCCGTTTTAGGTCCAGAACAGGACGGAACGAGCCGTCCTTTTTTGGAACCACAAAGAGATTGGAGTAAAACCCTTGCCCTTGTTCCTGAGGAGGGACTGGGATCACCACTCCTTCCGCTCTTAGGGAGCCCACCGCCTGCAGCAGAGCATCTGCTCGGTCTGGATGTGGGGAGGTTCTGAAGAACCGAGCTGGAGGACGAGAATTGAACTCGATTCTGTACCCGCGAGACAAAATGTCCGTCACCCACCGGTCTTTGACCTGTGACATCCAAATGCCGGAAAAGCGGGAGAGCCTGCCCCCGACCGGCGATGCGGAGGGAGGGGGCTGGAAGTCATGAGGTAGCCGCTTTGGAAGCGGTACCTCCATTTGCTTTCTTGGGGCGCGTGTGAGCCCGCCACGAATCTGAGTTTCTTTGCGTCCTCTGAGTCCCTTTGTACGAGGTAAATGGTGTCTTGCCCGAACCTCGAAAGGACTGAAACCTCTGCTGCCACTTTTTCTGCTGAGGTTTGGTTGTTCTGGGTTGTGGTAAAGAGGAGTCTTTACCCTTAGACTGCTTAATGATATCAGCCAATGGCTCGCCAAACAGTCTATCTCTAGATAAAGGCAAACTGGTTAAACATTTTTTGGAACCAGCATCTGCTTTCCAGTCCTTTAACCACAAGGCTCTGCGCAAAACTACCGAATTGGCGGACGCCATTGAGGTGCGACTGGTAGATTCTAGGACCGCATTGATAGCGTAAGACGCAAACGCCGACATCTGCGTGGTAAGGTGCGCCACTTGCGGCACCGCTGGATGTATGATAGCATCCACTTTTGCTAAGCCAGCTGAAATAGCCTGGAGTGCCCATACGGCTGCGAATGCCGGAGCAAACGACGCGCCGATAGCTTCATAGACAGATTTTAACCAAAGGTCCATCTGTCTGTCATTGGCATCTTTAAGTGAAGCGCCATCCTCCACTGCAACTATGGACCTAGCTGCGAGTTTGGAAATCGGGGGGTCTACCTTTGGACACTGTGTCCAGCGCTTGACCACCTCAGGGGGGAAAGGGAAACGCGCATCTTTAGATCGTTTAGAGAAACGCCTTTCTGGGTGAGCGTCGTGCTTCTGGATTGATTCTCTGAAGTCAGCGTGATCCAACAAAGCACTCAATTTACGCTTGGGATAAAGGAAACGAAACTTCTCCTGCTCCGCAGCCGCCTCTTCTGCTGAAGGGGCTGGGGGAGAAATATCCAACAGCCTATTGATGGCTGAGATAAGGTCGTTTACCATGGCATCCCCATCAGGGGTATCCAGGTTGAGAGGGGTTCCAGGAATGGATTCCTGATCACTCTCATCAGACACATCACAGGGAGACTGATTGCGCTGAGACCCTGAGCAGTGTGATGACGTCGAGGGTCTTTCCCAGCGAGCTCGCTTAGGGTGGCTGGGGCTATCATCTGACTCATAATCCTCGGCCTGTGAAGCCGGGGACTCCCCTGAGGGCTGGATTAATTCCAAGTGAGGGGGACCTGAGGACAGAGGCCTCGCCGTGCCCAAAGACTGAGCCCCATGCATAGATTGCAAGGTTTCAAGTATTTTTGCCATAGAGACAGACATATTATCAGCAAAAACTGCAAAGTCTGTCCCTGTCACCGGGGCAGGACTTACAGGCGTCTCAGCCTGGGTCACTCTCCCTCCTGACTCCGGCTGGCGAAGCAGCACCGGGTCGGAGCATTGCACACAATGGGGGTCATCGGAGCCTGCTGGTAGATTAGCCCCACATGCAGCACACGCAGTATACACAGCCCTAGCCTTGGCAGCCTTGCGTTTTGAGGATGGCATGTTGTTGCTTCCACAGAGTGATCTGGGAGATGCAGCCAGAAGCGACCTTACAGTGCAAGAAATACAATATCTCTATATCCTACACAGTACACCAATACACCGTGAGGCACTAGAGGGACCAGCACAGAAAAATCGCTTACCGCCCGCTTAAAAAGCGGGTGTGTGGTCGCCAGATAGCCCCTAGTCCAGGTCTCCCAGAGCCTTGCGTCCTTCCTCCAGCCAGACTGCATGTAATGGCTGCCGGCGTCCTGAGAGAGAAGGGGGGCGGGCCCTGGGCGTTCCTGGCCAAGAGCGGGAAGCCTGCTTCCCTCTGTGCCTAGTGTGAGGGCTGGAGCATGTAAATCAGGCTCCAGCCCTCGTCGCTGCTAGCGAACAGCGTCTCTCCCCTACCCTGAATGACAGGGTGGGGGCGGGAACGAATCGGAGCTGCCGGCGTCCTAGGCCCAAAAAGCCGGGGACTCAATTTATAACCGCCGCCGCCGTAAAAGCGCGGACGGCGGATCCCCGGCGCACCACAAGTCACAGCAGCGCCGCCCGGTCCAGAGGGGGTCGGCGCTGCGTTCCCATACACAAAAAATCCCCCAGTAATCTGTAGGGACACTAGCTCCAACGTTGCGGTCCCCGGCGCACTACAACACCCAGCCAGCCCGGAGTGTGTCTGTGCCTGCCGGGGACACAGAGTACCTGTATGATGCAGGGCCTGTCCCTGATCGTACTCCTGCTCCGTCTCCATCAGGTTCTAATGGGTCTGTGGATGGAGCCCGGCGTCAGAGCTGAGAGGCCGGCAGGATCCCACTTCCACAGAGCCCTACCAGGGGATGTGGAAGGAAAACAGCATGTCAGGCTCCAGCCCTGTACCAGCAATAGGTACCTCAACCTTACAACACCATCCAGGGGTGAGAAGGGAGCATGCTGGGGACACTATATGTGTCCTCTTTTCTTCCATCCGAAATAGTCAGCAGCTACTGCTGACTAAAATCTGTGGAGCTATGCATGGAATGTCTGACCTCCTTCGCACACAAAGCTAAAACTGGAGAACCCGTGATATCACGGGGGGGGTATAGCCAGAGGGGGAGGGGCCTTGCACTTTTAGTGTAGTGCTTTGTGTGGCCTCCAGAGGGCAGTAGCTATACCCCAATCGTCTGGGTCTCCCAATAGAGCGCTGAAGAAAACAGCATTGGCTGCCGTTAGGGCTGACCAGCTGGCTGCATCTAAGGAGCCGTGAAGCAAGTAATTAGAGGCTAGAGAGAACAAATCAAGGATCTCAAGAGCCTCTGAAGGAATATTGCAAGATCCGAAGCAACTTGCGCAAGTTCCTACTCCACACACTCATAGCTCTCGCCACCCATGTCAAGGCAAACAGGGGGCGCAGAGAGGAGCTGGAAGCCTGGAAAATAGATTTGACCGCAGCATCAATTGCGCGGTCAGACGAGTCCTTGAGAGACGCGGTGTCTGACACAGACATAACCGTGTGTTTAGCCAGCCTGGATACTGGCGGATCCACAACGGGGGGTACTGACCAGAGCTTAACCAGTTCCGATAGAAAGGGATAAGCGAATGAAGAGGAGGATTTTTTATTAAATCTCCTATCAGGGTGATCCCACCGTTTTAGATATGAATTGATGAAAAATCGGATCCTGGGCAAAGGACTTAGGAGGCTTCTTGACCCGCTTGATTGCCGACTGAGAAGTCGGATCCGAAGGCTGATCAGAAATCGACAGAGAGTGATTGACAGCCGAAATTAATGTGTCTTCCATATGTCTAGACTCAGAAGGGACATCTGAATCAGAGTCTCGGGAATCGTGACTACTAAAGGTCACTGAGCCGGAGTCAGACTGATCATCGTCCGAGTCGGACGAGACGTAACGGTCAAATGGCGCCTTTTGGAGACAGCCTTTTTACGTACTGGGAATGAGACACCAGACGAAGGCGGGCTCCCCTGGGGGAGCTGAGCCGGGGGGAGGCTAGGATATCTGAGTGGCCAGGTCATCTAACCTCTTAGACATTAGAAGAGCCCAGGCAGGAATAACGTCATCAGACTGGGGTACTGCCTGGATAGTGGCCGCAGCCAAATCCACAGACTGCACGACCTCCTGGTCCGGCAGCGGAGGCTGTTGTGACACGGTAGTAGGGGCATCGCAGCCCCGGCATAGTGGATAGCTTCGGCCATTACAAAAACGAGCGTCCACAGATGCTACAAGCATAGTACAGGTCCATAGAGGACGCCTGGGAAGCTTTATCACCCTTGCGGTTACGCATGTCAGCAACAGTTCCACAATAAGTACAGTGAGCCTCTAGCAGTATTATAAAGGGACTGCTGTGGGTGAGGAGCTGCTAGCAGTATTATAAATGACTGCTATGCAGAGCCGGTGTATACCGAGTAAAGTAGCACACCCTGTCAAACAGTCAGTATATACCTGCAGACACAGTCAGTATATAGTGCTAAAAGCTGATATACACCGCCAGCCAGGAGGCACACACCGCTAGGAAGACAGCGATATACCACTGAGCAGAGCGGTATATAGTGCTGCAGAGTTGCAGAGCCAAGGAGGCGATCTCACCTGTGTCTGCTCCCCACATGTAATGGCATCCAGTATTCTCTGGCAGAATGGAGGGGAGAGACGGCCCACTAGAGGGAGCGGCTTCTGGAGCAGTGGAGGAGGCGTTGCTAGAATGCAGGCCGACGCCGGGAGCTAAAGTAATGCTGCTTCCCCGGGATCACGGCCTGCATCGCCCCACCGGCACCTTTCCAGGCGGCGGTTTGGATGCAGAGGACAGATGACTCGTCGTCTCCCTACCAGATCCTGGCTCCGTCTGAAGACGCGTCGGTCCTGGGATGCGAGGATCTCGGGGACGCATCTTCGGCTCAAGGCTAGCAGGTGCTCGGCTCTGCTTAGTCCTCTGGAGCTACCTTGGTGTGAGGTGCTTCCAGGGAGCCTGGAGGGGTACGCAGACCCGACCACTTGGGCGCGAGGGAAGACTGACGGCTTGTGCACGCCAGGTTTCCTATGCCCGTACACGGGGGGAACGGGGGTGGCAAGGCACCCTAGTATTGCCCCTATTAAAAATAGAATGAATAAGAAAAGAAAAACAAAATAAAATGTAAAAATAAGCTGGCCTGAGGCACCTCTGGTGGAGCTCAGTCCAGACATGTCAGCCTCCCTGCTGACACTAGGAAAAAACTGAGCTAGTTCCCGCCTAGCTAGGGTTATATGCTGTGGGAGGAGGAGCTAACACTTTTTTCAAACCTAGTGTCACGCCTCCCCTGGAGACACCATATAACCCACTGTCTGTGTCCCCCAATGAAAAGGCGAGAAAGGAACATGTATAACGTCTTCAACAGTGAAGGCGTTTTCCGCTTCCAGCCATCTCCGACATGCCTGGGACATCTTATGGGCATACATCCTAAACGATCCCCCCGTGGTGCATGGGAGGTCTCGGAACTGTGCCCTATGTGAGTCTGGGGTGATGGCATGGTAATCCAGGATAGTCTACTTTACAATGTTGTAATCCCGGTTCTGCTGGGAGTCAATGGTGGGATAAGTCTCTGCCAGGCTCCGTTCAGAAGTCCCACTAACAAACGCCTCCAGCCAGAGTGGGGAACCTCCATCACCGCACACTACTGCTCAAAGTCCTTGAAGAATCCTTCCACATCTCCGGAAGCCTCATCAAATGGCTTGAAGTCCGCCCGGGTGATCCGTACAGGCTCCCGGATCGCTGGGGTTACACTCCAACTCCCATTACTTCCTCTGTCGGACTCCATTCCTTCTGGTCTCCTCTGTGCTCAGCGAGCAGCCTCCTCCTTATACTCCTGAGATACACCTGGGCCCAGAACCGCCATCTCTTCTTCGAACCACACCAACCACTGTTTTTTGGAGGGCAGGGATCCCTGTCCCCAGTGCTTGTCCGTCAGACATCTGGGAAGAGGTGGACTGGCTCGCATCCACCAGTAGATCAATTAAGGCTTCTTTACTCAGTCCCTGGTAGTTCAGGCCCAGATCTCTGGCTCTCTCCTGTAGACTGGATGTGGTCCAGTTTCTGTACTCACTGTGGGTGGATCTCCATTGGGCTGTGCTCTGTTGATCCCACCACTACCACCAGTTGTGACGGCATCCTTCTCCCATATCACACAATCAACAGAGCGAGAGATGAGTGAACAATCCAAAGCATATTACATGCAATACAGAATGACCATCAAATAATCCACCACACAGAGGGTAATATAGTCCAGAAATGGCATAAATGTCCCGGAGTTCAGTCACAATCCTCCAGCAGTCATTCTCCAGGGAAATCGTGGTTTCTCACTGGTCTCTCTGGGGTGCTGGCCCCAGCCTTAGCGTCTCCCTCAGAGGTTCAATCTTGCTTCTCTCTTGTAAGGCTATGTGCACACGCTGCGTTTTTTTGACGCTGCGTTTTTGTGCGTTTTTGGCCGCTAAAAAAGCACAAAAACGCACCTGCGTCGAAAAAACGCGGCAAAAAACGCACGCGTTTTGCCGCGATTTGGTGCGTTTTTTTGCTGCGTTTTGCTGCGTTTTTGCTCACTGCGTCCTTATGCGTTTTTTATCAGTGAACAAAAAAAAAAGGTCTGATGTCATTTCCTTCTTCAATGTGTTCTTCATTCTCCACTAGTGTATGCAGAAGAGCAGACAGCTGCAGAACTACAAGGCTCAGCATCCTCCATCCAATAGTGTATGCAGGAGAGCAGACAGCAGCTGTCGAACTACAAGGCTCAGCATCCTCCTTCCAGGACTGTATGCAGGATTTCTTTGCCCCCCAAAAAAAAAAAATGACGTGGGCTTCGCCATATTTTTGTATGCTAGCCGGGTACAGCAGGCAGGTACGGGCTGCCCCCAACCCCCAGCTGCCTATTTGTACCCGGCTGGGAACCAAAAATATAGGGAAGCCCTTTTTTTTTTAAATTATTTCATGAATTTCATGAAATAATTTAAAAAAAAAAATGACGTGAGCTTCGCCCCATTTTTGAGTCCAGCCGGGTACAACTAGGCAGCTGGGGATTGGAATCCACAGTGCAGGGTGCCCATGCTTTCTGGGCACCCCCGCTGTGAATTGCAGTCCCGCAGCCACCCCAGAAAATGGCGCTTTCATAGAAGCGCCATCTTCTGGCGCTGTATCCAACTCTTCTAGCTGCCCTGATGCCGGGTGGCTAGCCAGGTAATAATGGAGTTAGGGCTAGCTGTATATTATCAGCTAGCCCTAAGCCCGAAATTCATGGTGTCACGCCAATATTAGACATGGCCACCATGAATTTCTAGTAAAGATAAAAAAAAAACACAACACAGAAAAATATTTTTATTAGAAATAAAACACAACACAATTAGTGACTCCATCTTTATTGAAATAAACCCCCCTCCGCAGTAATCCTGGGTCAGGGTCCCGCGCCGTCCAATCCGGATCCAATATCATCTGATCGGTTTGCTGGAAGGCATACCGATCAGATGATCTGTCAGGTTCAAGGATGTGAATCCCATCATACATCAGCTGATTGTATAAAAGCCGATTATACAGTCAGCTGATGCATCAGTAGAAAAAAAAAAAAAATAATACTCACTTATGTGCTGAATTACCGGCAGCTCCCGGAGCGATGGGGCGGGAGTCTGATCCTGTCCGATCGCTGCAGCAGCTGCCGGTAATCAGGGATGAAGTCTCCTGACGCATCCGCTGATACCGGCCGGGCGCCCGCGTCAGCCCGAGACTCGATCAGCTGATGCGTCAGGTGACTGCATCAGGTGATCCATCGCCAGGTCCTGCAAGCAAGGTCCTGCCCCGGGGAGACTGCACACGGCCGGAGCGGGAGCGGTGAGAGGAGCTGGGAGCGGGCATGGCACCGCGAGGCTGCAGACAGGTGAGTATAACTTTTTTTTTTTTTTTATTCTACTGTTAACTTTTGTTTTCGCAGCCGCTTCCACCTCCCGCCCAGACATGGCGCCGCACGGCAGCATACATGCACAGGACGGGAGATGGACGCGGCGGTGAACGGTACCGGGAGGATTCATGCTTCTGTCTATACTGACAGAAGGAATCCTCTTCCTGTACACGTCACTTTACTACCCACCTCCTGCGCTTATAGCTGCGTTTTTGGTCTTAGAAACGCACCAAAACGCAGCTATTTGCGTTTCTCATTGCGTCTTTCAACATCCCATTGAACTCAATGGATGAAAAGCGCAGTGAAAAACGCGGGAATAATTGACATGCTGCGTTTTTGTGGTCACCACAAAAACGCAGCTGAAAAAAAACGCTGTGTGGGGACAGCAAAAATGAAAACTCATAGACTTTGCTGGGGAAGCAAAGTCATGCAGTTTTGAGGCCAAAAACGCACCCGAAAAACGCGCAAAAACGCCGAGAAAAACGCACCGTGTGCACATAGCCTAAGTCTCACCCAGAATGACTTAATCCCCCAGGTAAACAGAGAGTTTAAGTGGATCCCAGGCCCCCCTCCCCCAGACCTAGGGACAGAAGCACTTCAAGGGGATATAACCTGACTTAACAGGACAAACAATATATCGAATAGACAGACCACCATGCCCAAAACATGAACCCACACAAAATGGTACATAACCCACAATATCACACCAGCACAACCAGGAAAAGGAGGAGGGAGGAGGAGGAGGAAGAGGGGGAGGAGGAAAGGAGGAAGAGGGGGAGGAGGAGGAGGAGGAGGAAGAGGGGGAGGGGGAGGAGGAGGAAGAGGAGGAGGAGGAGGAAGAGGGGGAGGGGGAGAAAGAGAGGGAGGGGGAGGGGGAGGGGGAGGAGGAAGAAGGGGAGGAGGAGGAGGAGGAAGAGGGGGAGGAGGAGGAGGAGGAAGAGGGGGAGGAGGAGGAGGAAGAGGGGGAGGAGGAGGAGGAGGAAGAGAGGGGGAGGAGGAGGAGGAGGAGGAGGAGGAAGAGGGGGAGGAGGAGGAGGAAGAGGGGGAGGAGGAGGAGGAAGAGGGGGAGGAGGAGGAGGAGGAGGAGGAGGAGGAGGAGGAGGAAGAGGGGGAGGAGGAAGAGGGGGAGGAGGAAGAGGGGGAGGAGGAAGAGGGGGAGGAGGAGGAGGAAGAGGGGGAGGAGGAGGAGGAAGAGGGGGAGGAGGAGGAGGAAGAGGGGGAGGAGGAGGAGGAAGAGGGGGGAGGAGGAGGAGGAAGAGGGGGAGGAGGAGGAGGAAGAGGGGGAGGAGGAGGAGGAAGAGGGGGAGGAGGAGGAAGAGGGGGGAGGAGGAGGAGGAAGAGGGGGAGGAGGAGGAGGAGGAGGGGGAGGAGGAGGAGGAGGAGGAGGAGGAGGAGGAAGAGGGGGAGGAGGAGGAGGAGGAAGAGGGGGAGGAGGAGGAGGAAGAGAGGGGGAGGAGGAGGAGGAGGAAGAGGGGGAGGAGGAGGAGGAGGAGGAAGAGGGGGAGGAGGAGGAGGAGGAAGAGGGGGAGGAGGAGGAGGAGGAGGAAGAGAGGAGGAGGAGGAGGAGGAAGAGGAGGAGGAAGAGGAGGAGGAAGAGGAGGAGGAAGAGGAGGAGGAAGAGGAGGAGGAGGAGGAGGAGGAGGAGGAGGAGAGAGGGGGAGGAGGAGAGGGGGAGGAGAAGAGGGGGAGGAGGAAGAGGGGGAGGAGGAAGAGGGGGAGGAGAAGAGGGGGAGGAGGAGAAGAGGGGGAGGAGGAGGAGGAAGAGGGGGAGGAGGAGGAGGAAGGAGGGGGAGGAGGAGGAGGAAGAGGGGGAGGAGGAGGAGGAAGAGGGGGAGGAGGAGGAGGAAGAGGGGGAGGAGGAGGAGGAAGAGGGGGAGGAGGAGGAGGAGGGGAGGAGGGGAGGAGGAGGAAGAGGGGGAGGAGGGAGGAGGAAGAGGGGGAGGAGGAGGAGGAAGAGAGGGGGAGGAGGAGGAGGAGGAGGAGGAGGAAAAGAGGGAGGAGGAGGAGGAGGAAGAGGAGGAGGAAGAGGAGGAGGAAGAGGAGGAGGAAGAGGAGGAAGAGGGGGAGAGAGGAAGAGGGGGAGGAGGAAGAGGGGGAGGAGGAAGAGGGGGAGGGGGAGGAGGAAGAGGGGGGAGGAGGAGGAAGAAGAGGGGGAGGGGGAGGAGGAGGAAGAGGGGGAGGAGGAGGAAGAGGGGGAGGAGGAGGAGAGGGGAGGAGGAGGAGAGGGGGAGGAGGAGGGAAGAGGGGGAGGAGGAGGAAGAGGGGGAGGAGGAGAAGAGGGGGAGGAGGAGGAAGAGGGGGAGGAGGAGGAAGAGGGGGAGGAGGAGGAGGAAGAGGGGAGGAGGAGGAAGAGGGGGAGGAGGAGGAAGAGGGGGAGGAGGAGGAAGAGGGGGAGGAGGAGGAAGAGGGGGAGGAGGAGGAAGAGGAGGAAGAGGGGGAGGAGGAAGAAGAGGGGGAGGGGAGGAGGAGGATGAGGAGGAAGAGGGGAGGAGGAGGAGGAGGAGGAAGAGGGGGAGGGAGGAGGGAAGAGGGGGAGGAGAGGGAGGAGGAAGAGGGGGGAGGAGGAGGAGGAAGAGGGGGGAGGAGGAGGAAGAGGGGGAGGAGGAAGGAAGAGGGAGGAGGAGGAGGAGGGGAGAGGAGGAAGGAGGGGAGGGAGGAGGAAGAGGAGGAGGAGGGGGAGGAGGAGGAGGAGGAAGAGGGGGAGGAGGAGAAGAGGGGGAGGGAGGAGGAGGAAGAGGGGAGGAGGAGGAGGAGAGGGGGAGGAGGAGGAGGAAGAGGGGGGAGGAGGAAGAGGGGGGGAGGCGAGGAAGAGGGGGAGGAGGAGGAAGAGGCAATGACCAGGAGGAGGAGGAAGAGGCAATGACCAGGAGGAGGAGGAAGACGAGGCAATGACCAGGAGGAGGAGGAGGAGGAAAGGCGATTAACAGAAGATGGAGCTCGGATGTGGCATAAGACATGACATGGAACATAATGTAGCATTCATACCTTCGGTATCCGGTGCCATTTTTTCCTGGTTGTTCTTTAAGAAGTCACAGAGCTGCTTCTTCATAAAGACGTCCAAGCGGCTGAACATGGAGTTGCTGTCTCCGCTGACGCTCTGAAGGACGGCAGGCAGCTCACCTCTAGACAGCTGTTCAGACAAAGCTTCATGGTGCTCGTGTCAATGAAAAGCAGATTGCCTTGATAAGATAGGGAACCAGGCAAAACTGAGGAGTGAAGGTGCTGCTGATCTGAACAATACCCTTCTGTGCCCTGCAGTTTGCAGATGGCACCCGGGATCGCCCGCAGTAGATTGGTGGAGCTTCCAGTGGCGGCTGAGCCGATGCTGGAGAAGATTTCTTTCATCATCTGGGCATCTCCGGGGTTCAGGGTGTAGCGTCGGGCGCTTGCTTGCAGGTCACAGCTTCCCACACCAGTCAGCACCTTCAGGACCTGTCAGGAAAGCACAGGTTCCAAGATGGCAGCTACACAGCTAGGCACAAAGGGTGGGGACAGTACTCACCGCCAGGCCAATATGCTGGACAGCAGGCGAGGACTGGTGCTCCTGCATACAGCCCAGCACTGCACGCACCCCGCCCTCCGTGGCAAACAGCACCCTCCAGTCATACTTGGATATGATTACATAGGTGAGCTGCAGGCAGGAGACTACCACAAGCTTCTCCTTCATCTGACTGCTTAGAATCTCCACCAACATTTTAATAATCTTCTCTCTACAGGACAGATGAGCAATACATGACAATATGGCAGACATTTCACCACGCCCAAGGGCTACTCGCCGGGTGGCAGGATATTCCACAATACCCTCTCCTGGATAAAATGGTCACCTTTCATGTCTGTACCTGTTAGAACGCCCCTCACTTTTTACAGCGTGGACCTCATCTCCAGACTGCTGCAGCATCAGTTGCACCGCAGAGCTCAGAGTCTCTGCCCCACTCATCATATTCTTCACCTTTTCCAGAAGCTCCACCAACATCTCCATAGAGAACCCCTTAGATGTGCCCTGAAGGGCTCCAAACCCTGCTGAATGGTGAACATACTATCAACTATTGACATCATGCTTCATATCCATTACAGAAGACAGCAGTCGTGTCATCATCAGAGGGCGAAGACAAGAGTCGTGTCATCATCAGAGGGCAAAGACAGCAGTCGTGTCATCATCAGAGGGCGAAGACAGCAGTCGTGTCATCATCAGAGGGCGAAGACAGCAGTCGTGTCATCATCAGAGGGCGAAGACAGCAGTCGTGTCATCATCAGAGGGCGAAGACAGCAGTCGTGTCATCATCAGAGGGCGAAGACAGCAGTCGTGTCATCATCAGAGGGCGAAGACAGCAGTCGTGTCATCATCAGAGGGCGAAGACAGCAGTCGTGTCATCATCAGAGGGCGAAGACAGCAGTCGTGTCATCATCAGAGGGCGAAGACAGCAGTCGTGTCATCATCAGAGGGCGAAGACAGCAGTCGTGTCATCATCAGAGGGCGAAGACAGCAATCGTGTCATCAGAGGGCAAAGACAGCAGTCGTGTCATCAGAGGGCAAAGACAGCAGTCGTGTCATCATCAGAGGGCAAAGACAGCAGTCGTGTCATCATCAGAGGGCAAAGACAGCAGTCGTTTCATCATCAGAGGGCGAAGACAGCAGTCGTGTCATCATCAGAGGGCGAAGACAGCAGTCGTGTCATCATCAGAGGGCGAAGACAGCAGTCGTGTCATCATCAGAGGGCGAAGACAGCAGTCGTGTCATCATCAGAGGGCGAAGACAGCAGTCGTGTCATCATCAGAGGGCGAAGACAGCAGTCGTGTCATCAGAGGGCGAAAACAGCAGCCATCTCCTCATCATCAGAGGGCGAAGACAGCAGTCGTGTCATCATCAGAGGGCGAAGACAGCAGTCGTGTCATCATCAGAGGGCGAAGACAGCAGTCGTGTCATCATCAGAGGGCGAAGACAGCAGTCGTGTCATCATCAGAGGGCGAAGACAGCAGTCGTGTCATCATCAGAGGGCGAAGACAGCAGTCGTGTCATCATCAGAGGGCGAAGACAGCAGTCGTGTCATCATCAGAGGGCGAAGACAGCAGTCGTGTCATCATCAGAGGGCAAAGACAGCAGTCGTGTCATCATCAGAGGGCGAAGACAGCAGTCGTGTCATCATCAGAGGGCGAAGACAGCAGTCGTATCATCATCAGAGGGCGAAGTCAGCAGTCGTGTCATCATCAGAGGGCGAAGTCAGCAGTCGTGTCATCTGAGGGCGAAGTCAGCAGTCGTGTCATCAGAGGGCGAAGTCAGCAGTCGTGTCATCAGAGGGCGAAGTCAGCAGTCGTGTCATCATCAGAGGGCGAAGACAGCAGTCGTGTCATCAGAGGGCGAAGACAGCAGTCGTGTCATCAGAGGGCGAAGACAGCAGTCGTGTCATCAGAGGGCGAAGACAGCAGTCGTGTCATCAGAGGGCGAAGACAGCAGTCGTGTCATCAGAGGGCGAAGACAGCAGTCGTGTCATCAGAGGGCGAAGACAGCAGTCGTGTCATCAGAGGGCGAAGACAGCAGTCGTGTCATCAGAGGGCGAAGACAGCAGTCGTGTCATCAGAGGGCGAAGACAGCAGTCGTGTCATCAGAGGGCGAAGACAGCAGTCGTGTCATCGTCATCAGAAGGGCAGTCAGCAGTCATCTCATCATCAGAGGGGCAGTCAGCAGTCATGTCATCAGAGGGCGAAAACAGCAGTCATCTCCTCATCATCAGAGGGCAGAGTCAGCAGTCATCTCCTCATCATCAGAAGGGCAGTCAGCAGTCGTGTCATCATCAGAGGGCGAAGACAGCAGTCGTGTCATCATCAGAGGGCGAAGTCAGCAGTCTTGTCATCAGAGGGCGAAGACAGCAGTCTTGTCATCAGAGGGCGAAGACAGCAGTCGTGTCATCAGAGGGCGAAGACAGCAGTCGTGTCATCAGAGGGCGAAGACAGCAGTCGTGTCATCAGAGGGCAAAGACAGCAGTCGTGTCATCAGAGGGCAAAGACAGCAGTCGTGTCATCATCAGAGGGCAAAGACAGCAGTCGTGTCATCATCAGAGGGCAAAGACAGCAGTCGTTTCATCATCAGAGGGCGAAGACAGCAGTCGTGTCATCATCAGAGGGCGAAGACAGCAGTCGTGTCATCATCAGAGGGCGAAGACAGCAGTCGTGTCATCATCAGAGGGCGAAGACAGCAGTCGTGTCATCATCAGAGGGCGAAGACAGCAGTCGTGTCATCATCAGAGGGCGAAGACAGCAGTCGTGTCATCATCAGAGGGCGAAGTCAGCAGTCTTGTCATCAGAGGGCGAAGACAGCAGTCGTGTCATCAGAGGGCGAAGACAGCAGTCGTGTCATCAGAGGGCGAAGACAGCAGTCGTGTCATCAGAGGGCGAAGACAGCAGTCGTGTCATCAGAGGGCGAAGACAGCAGTCGTGTCATCAGAGGGCGAAGACAGCAGTCGTGTCATCAGAGGGCGAAGACAGCAGTCGTGTCATCAGAGGGCGAAGACAGCAGTCGTGTCATCAGAGGGCGAAGACAGCAGTCGTGTCATCAGAGGGCGAAGACAGCAGTCGTGTCATCAGAGGGCGAAGACAGCAGTCGTGTCATCAGAGGGCGAAGACAGCAGTCGTGTCATCAGAGGGCGAAGACAGCAGTCGTGTCATCAGAGGGCGAAGACAGCAGTCGTGTCATCAGAGGGCGAAGACAGCAGTCGTGTCATCAGAGGGCGAAGACAGCAGTCGTGTCATCAGAGGGCGAAGACAGCAGTCGTGTCATCATCATCAGAAGGGCAGTCAGCAGTCATCTCATCATCAGAGGGGCAGTCAGCAGTCATGTCATCAGAGGGCGAAAACAGCAGTCATCTCCTCATCATCAGAGGGCAGAGTCAGCAGTCATCTCCTCCTCATCAGAAGGGCAGTCAGCAGTCGTGTCATCATCAGAGGGCGAAGACAGCAGTCGTGTCATCAGAGGGCGAAGACAGCAGTCGAGTCATCATCAGAGGGCGAAGACAGCAGTCGTGTCATCATCAGAGGGCGAAGACAGCAGTCATGTCATCATCAGAGGGCGAAGACAGCAGTCGTGTCATCATCATCAGAAGGGCAGTCAGCAGTCATCTCATCATCATATAACACAGCTGGACCACAGAGCGCCTCTCCCGCCTCCTTACACAGAGCGCCTCTCCCGCCTCCTTACACAGAGCGCCTATTCCGCCTCCTTACACAGAACGCCTCTCCCGCCTCCTTACACAGAGCGCCTCTCCCGCCTCCTTACAGAGAGCGCCTCTCCCTCCTCCTTACACAGATGATGCACATATCACCTCCACCAACCGTGGGCAGAGGCTGCCACGTTTTCCAGTGAGGTCCCTTTTGTCACTGGGTACCAATGTATCGCGTATAATTAGCCGTACCCGTGGGGTGTAATTAGCCGTACCCGTGGGGTGCGGCTGCTGCTCACCTCTGCTCCGGTCGTCTGCGGGAGGTGTGGGGATTCCTTCCCGTGAGAGCAGGCTGATGAGAAGTTGCAGGTCCGAGGGCTCCACATCTTTTTGCGGTTCCTCGCTCTTTGGCTTTTTGGACCGGAGGCCGGCCTGTGCAGAGTGGACCTGGGCTCCGCGGATCGGCACAGACCCAGTCTGTTCTGACTGAAGGACATACTTTCCATAGACGTGAGAACTCTGCAGATCGCTCAGTGCACTGCCAGAACAGCGTTCACCCAGGAGGCGAAGGACCGTACGCGCTACATCCACAGACACGGGCAAAAGCATGAGGGCATGATCATCGAGAGTATGCTGCTGCTAACAGAGAACAACAGCTCAGAAAGGGTGTGCACTACAGACCCCATATCAGCCTATAATCCCTATTACTATACCGTACCGAGAAGCTGTCGCAACCCATGTCCCCCTGCACGCCAACTGCCCCACACACCGTGCGGCACCCCGCCCCCCCCCCACACACCGTGCGGCACCTTGCCCCCCACACACCGTGCAGCACCCCGCCCCCCACACACCGTGCGGCACCCCGCCCCCCACACATGCCACCCCTTCTCACACTTCGCGACATCGAACCCCCACACTCGCACCACCTGCCCCCCACAAACCATGCAGCACCACCTGACCCCACACACCGCCTGCACCACCCACACCCCCACACTCTGCACCCCTACACTCCACAGCACCCGCCCCCCACCCACACTCCACAGCACCCGCCTCCACCCACACTCCACAGCACCCGCCCCCACCCACACTCCACAGCACCCGCCCCCACCCACACTGCACAGCACCCGCCCCCACCCACACTCCAACAGCACCCGCCTCCACCCACACTCCAACAGCACCCGCCTCCACCCACGCTCCAACAGCACCCGCCTCCACCCACGCTCCAACAGCACCCGCCTCCACCCACACTCCAACAGCACCCGCCTCCACCCACACTGCACAGCACCCGCCCCCACCCACACTCCAACAGCACCCGCCTCCACCCACGCTCCAACAGCACCCGCCTCCACCCACGCTCCAACAGCACCCGCCTCCACCCACACTCCAACAGCACCCGCCCCCACCCACACTCCAACAGCACCCGCCCCCACCCACACTCCAACAGCACCCGCCCCCACCCACACTCCACAGCACCCATCCTCACCTTGTTCTCCAGGTTCTGCCGTATCACATCCTGCACCCCCTGCTGCTCCTGGGGCTCCAGTCTACGGATGAAGAAGAGGATCTCCCACCACTCGTCCTGCCTCAGGTCCCCCCGCTCCTCACAGGCGACTGCTCCCAGGTACGGCAGGGCGTACATTCCCCCGGAGGGTTTACCAGACAAGGCTAGGATGACTGAGGAGAGAAGACACAGTGAGCGGAGGAGCCTCAGGAAATTACTGTCCACTCCTGGTGTCTTCCTTGAGATCAGAATCACCGAGGCGTCTGCTGGTCTCTGATCAGACGTCTGTCAGGTCTCATTGCGACTTTCTAGCACACTGCATCTCCGCTTGCAGTCAGTGAATGCCAGCGATCTTCTTTACATTTGGAGGCCAGTAGTCGGGCTCACAGCTGAGGATTTGTTACAATGTACCAGGCTGCAGTCTAGGGGGTTCAGCCGCAGATGTGAGAAGCATTCTGTCAGGATGGGTCTTGAACTCCTCGGTGGATGTAAAGAAGGCGCGTCCCCATTCACTTACAGCAAACAGAGACCTTGAAAAATGTGGGCACCCACGCTGCAGGACCCCAGCACTCACCTGGAGGCACCTTCAGACTGTCTCCCCCCGATGAGGCCTTCTCCGGGTTGTCCTCCTCTGGTGGCTGATCTCCAGAGCTGATGATCTCCACCATGTGCCAGTGGACCCAGTACGTTCTTCCTGTGGATCTCCACAGAACCTACAAGGGGAGGCTTACATTACTTACACCGTGGCGTGGAGACCACCAAGGACTACAGCTCATTCATCTAGGCTCCTTTGTAAAATGCCTCCAACAGACTCCTCTGTCCTCCACTACACTATTTTGTCGTCGTCGTCCTCCTGCTCCTCCTCCAAAGCCCTCTATCCTCGTCCTCCACACCCCTGTCATCGTCCTCCTCCTCCACACCCCTCTGTCGTCGTTCTCCTCCTCCTCCACACTCCTCTATCATCATCCTCCTCCGAAGCCCTCTGTCCTCCTGCTCCACACTCCTCTGTCATAGTCATCCATCTTTGAAGCCCTCTGTTCTCCTCCTCCACACCCCTCGGACCTTCTCCTCCACACCCCTCTGTCCTTCCCACCCCTGTCCTCCTCCACACCCCTCTGTCACCTACTCCACGCTCCTATGTGCTCCTCCTCCTCCTCCACGCTCCTATGTCCTCCTCCTCCACACTCCTCTGTCATCGTCCTCCTCTACACACCTCTGTCATAGTCATCCATCTTTGAAGCCCTCTGTTCTCCTCCTCCACACCCCTCGGACCTTCTCCTCTACACCCCTCTGTCCTTCCCACCCCTGTCCTCCTCCACACCCCTCTGTCACCTACTCCACGCTCCTATGTCCTCCTCCTCCACACTCCTCTGTCCACCTCTCACAGACAAGGCGGCACATAGGACAGGAGATTATTTATAAATATAGCACCCCTGTAAACAGTTAGAAGAAACCCTATTACCTAAACTATTGAACATTTTTGAAGAGGTAGAGAGGAAAGGAATTTTGCCTGAGTCTATGAGGGAAGCAATAATAGTAGTGATTCCTAAAGGCCCAGTCACACTAAACAACTTACCAATGATCCCAACAACGATACAACCTGATAGGGATCGCTGGTAAGTTGCTAGGAGGTCGCTGGTGAGATGTCACACTAAGCGACGCTCCAGCGATCCCACCAGCAACCTGACCTGGCAGGGATCGCTGGAGCGTCGCTACACGTGGAAGCATGCTGCGCTTGGTAACTAAGGTAAATATCGGGTAACCAACCCGATATTTACCTTGGTTACCAGCGCACACCCCTTAGGGCTGGCTCCCTGCACACCTAGCCAGAGTACACATGGGGTTAATTACCTGATGTGTACTCCGGCTACGTGTGCAGGGAGTCGGCACTGGCAGCGTGAGAGCGGCGGACGCTGGTAACGAAGGTAAATATCGGGTAACCAAGGGAAGGGCTTCTTGGTTACCCGATGTTTACCGTGGTTACCAGCCTCCGCAGAAGCCGGCTCCCTGCTCACTGCACATTTAGTTGTTGCTGTCTCGCTGTCACACACAGCGATGTGCGCTTCACAGCGGGACAGCAACAACTAAAAAATGGTCCAGGACATTCAGCAACAACCAACGACCTCACAGCAGGGGCCAGGTTGTTGCTGGATGTCACACACAGCAACATCACTAGCAAGTTGTGCCTCAGCAGCGATGTTGCTAGTGATGTTGCTTAGTGTGACGGTACCTTAAGGAAGGCAAAAATTCAAGGCTTCCGGACTCATATGGACCAATCTCGTTATTAACAGCGGACGTGAAGCTTCTCGCCAAGGTGGTGTCAAACCGGCTGACTGGAGTTATATCTAACCTAATCCATATGGACCAATCAGGGTTCATGGCCAATAGGTCGACAGCTGCTAATATCAGGAGATCTCAAGCTACAGTTACCGCCTGACAACCCTGGCCGGAGGGTGACCGCCTCGCTAGACGCCCAGAAAGCCTTCGATAGTGTTGAATGGGGATATTTGTGGAAAGTGTTGAAACATATGGGTTTCGGCCCCCAGTTCATAAAGTGGCGCAGCTGTTGTATACTCGACCTACTGCTAAAGTTAGAGTTAATGGTGTGATCTCCTCAGCGTTTGAGTTGCACCGGGGAGCGAGGCAGGGCTGCCCGCTAGCACCACTCCTCTCTGCAGTTACAATAGAGCCCCTGACTGCGGCCATTAGGAACTCCAAGGAGATCCATGGATTTAGATATGGAAACCTAGAGGAGAAAATAGCTCTTTATGCAGATGACCTACTATTATTTTTGCGAGACCCATTGGCATCATTGGATCATGCCATGCAGACAATAGAGAAATTCGGAGAAGTTTCGGGACTAACCATTAACTGGTCTAAATCGAGCCTTTTTAGAGTGGATGAGGAAGTATCTTGGACATAGGATGATACTGGGGCTATTAAATTGAAGAGTGTGGACGGGATTAAATACTTCGGTATCCAGATATCTCTGCCAGGAGAAAAGTACAGACACGTGAACTTATGGCCACTTCTTAAAAAATTGAGAGCCAAAGTAGATGCCTGGAACAAACTTCATCTGTCAGTTGTTGGAAGGGTTAATTACAATGGTAGTAATGCCTAAGCTCTTATACATATTGCATAATGCTCCGGTCTGGATATCGAAGAAGAGATTTAAAGGGATAAATTCGCTGTTCAGGGACCTGGTGCGGGGTAAAAAACAGCCTGGGGTGAGATTAGAGACCCTGCCGAGACCGAAGGATGAGGGGGGTCTGGCAATACCAACCCAGAATTATACTATCTGGCGGCACAATGTCAGCCCCTCAGAGGGTGGTCCAATCGGGAGAAAGATGGGGGCATCAAAGAGGTGCTGGAATACATCGTGGACAGAAGTCCATTGGTAAATGGGACTAGAGGATGGTGCGGTGGGGCTCCTGGGTGGGACATCTCCTACAATGGCACTGATAAGACCTGGGACAGGCTGAAGAGGGTGAGAGGGGTGAGCCGGTTAACCAAGTTCACACCTATTTGGGACAACAATAACCTCACGGAAATTCAGAGAATGGGTAATATTGAGGAGTGGAGACGCAAGGGCATAATATATATGCATGAAATAGATGGAGGGGCCCTGACGTCCTTCCCGCGGCTGCAGAGGGAGTTTCAGTGGCCGGCATCGGAGTGGCTTCACTACAGTCAAATGAAACATGCGATTGCAGCTCAAAAGATTAAAAAAAGAGTGTAGCCATACAGACCTGGTACTGGACTGTGTGTAATGGGGGGGAGGCACTAAAGGGATCATTTCTGGCACATATAGACATATATTACATACCTTTCTTCTGGACTACCCACTGACCACTAAATCTAAATGGGAAGAGGAAGTTGGGACGATAACGGTGGAGGTGTGGGAGAGTATCCTGGAGTATGTCCCTAACCCTTCTATGAGTGAACCGGCCAGGTTATCTCACCTATACGTGATTCACCGGGGATATAGGTCTCCTTCACTGATGTGTGAAATGGGGCTGAAAAGTAACTCTAAGGGGTACTTTGCACACTACAACAACGCAAGCCGATGGTAGCAATGCCGAGCGCGATAGTCCCCGCCCCCGTCGCAGCTGCGATGTCTTGTGATCTCTGCCGTAGCGAACATTATCGCTACGGCAGCTTCACATGGACTTACCTGCCCTGCAACGTCACTCTGGCCGGCGACCGGCCTCCTTCCTAAGGGGGCAGGTCGTGCGGCGTCACAGCGACGTCACACGGCAGGCCAATAGAAGCGGAGGGGCGGAGGTAAGCGGGACTTAAACATCCCGCCCACCTCCGTCCATCCGCATAGCCGGCGTGAGCCGCGGTGACGCAGGTACGCTTATGTTCCTCGCTCCTGCGGCTTCTCACACAGCGATATGTGCTGCCGCAGGAACGAGGAACAACATTGTACCGTCGCTGCAGCGAAATTATGAAAATGTCGGACACTACACCGATGATACGATTATGACGCTTTTGCGCTCGTTAATCGTATCAAAAAGGATTTACACACTACGATATCGACAGCGAGGCCGGATGTGCGTCACTTTCGATTTGACCCCACTGACATCGCACCTGCAATGTCGTAGTGTGCAAAGTATCCCTAACTGTCCAAGATGTCAGGGAAGTGACGCTGGAATCTTTCACATGATGTGGTCTTGCCCATGACTGTTCTCCTTTTGGACTATGGTTATCAAGAGGATAGGAAGAACATATGGATGTGTCCTTCCCGAGGAACCACTGATCTGACTATTGGGATATGTTGAGGAGATTGGGGTGGAAAATACTATGGAAATTGCCATTGCCAGACTGCTATAAGCGGAAAGGAAGATAATTGCTAGGTCTTGGACTAAAGAAGATCCCCCGACCAGGGGAGAATACATTAAAAAGGTGAAATGTATTATACAGCTGGAGCAGGGAGTGTATGAAAGAAGGGGGAACGGTAACATGTATGAGAAGCTGTGGCCTCCCCGGCTGCAGTATGGTTAGGCGGAGTGATGCACTAGTGTGCGATCTTGTGACTGTGAATCTATGGGGGATCTCTAATAGGTTTTGCGTCCTTTATATTACAAGTAACTATTTTATAACTTAGAGCAGGGGTGGGGAACCTCCGGCCCACGAGTCGCATGCGGGCCGCCATGACTTTTTATGTGCCCCCAGCCCCGCGTGTGATGTGGGTGCCCCCAGCCCCGCGTGTGATGTGCGTGCCCCCAGCCCCGCGTGTGATGTGCGTGCCCCCAGCTCCATGCCCCCAGTTAATTAATTGTTTCACCCAATATAGCAGGGTCATTTAAACATTGATAATTTTGTGCGGCCCCCCGAAGGTTGTTAGAAATTTCCAAATGGCCCCCAACAGAAAAAAGATTCCCCACCCCTGACTTAGAGTGTTCCGGTATTTCATTTCTTAAGGATGGAGGATTATTTATATGTATACCAAATGTGATGCAGTATCTTGGGAGTAGAAATGCTGCCTGGGAGGGGAGGGAAGGGCATGGGGCAAGAGAAGGGGTCATTTATATGACAAATCTGTAGGAATACTGGCTTGTGACACTGTTTTATATATACTCTTTAATAAAAATTAATAAAAATGTATCTGATTTAAAAAAAAAAAATATAGCGCCCCTGAGACTGGTCGCTACAGGGTATATCATTATATCCTTCCCAGGCAGGAAGAGGTTAACCAGGTAAGTTTACACACACCTCACATAGCTCATCTAAACACAGTCAGGAAGTGACTCAGACAGTTCCAGCAGACACAGGACTGGGGGAACTCCAGGTCACCATAACAACGATCTGAATCCTTGCAAAGGTGGGGGGAAGGAGTAGTAAGTAAGGCTGCTTTCACACATCCGGATTGAGCCGTGCGGCTCAATCCGGCTGTGAAACCTTTGCATAAGTTTTTTACATGCGGCCCGTCCGGTTTTTGCCGCTTGCGGCACGCTACTGAGCATGCGCAGTGGCAAAAACCACATGCGGCGGCCGGATGCGGTTTTTGCCGCATCCGGCATCCATAGGGATGCATTGAGAAAAGCGCCGCATCGGCCGGATGCGGCACGATGCGGGTTTTTTTGCTGCACAAAAAAACATGCCAGGCAACGTTCCATCCGGCCGCCACATCGGCTACATCTGCCGCATGCGGCAAAAACCGGACCGAACGCAAGGCCATGCGGCACTAATTAAAGTCTATGCAGGAAAAACGCAACCGGCAGCAAAAAAAAAAAAAAACGGTTGCGTTTTTCCTGCAAAGTGCCGGATTGTGCCGCATAGCAAAAGCCGGAGGTGTGAAAGCAGCCTTACAAAGCAGACAGGAAGTGAGTTTAGTTCCAGTCAGACAGAGACAGAGCAGACAAGCTGAGGAGCAGCTCCCTGAGGGGTTGCTGCCAGGCACCCCGCAGGGAGGCATAACAGTACCGTCTGGGATGTAACACTGCACCGACCTCTGCAGGAGTCTCCTGCAGAGGGGAGCCAGCCAGACCGGGGCTAGTAACACCTTGAGGGAAGGGACCCAGTACCAGTAATCATGGGTAAAGGAGTACAGTCGCCAAGGAGAGTACGGTGTGTATACTCACGGGACTGAGCACGGGCGGGGTACAGAGCCCTAGTTCAGGAGGACGCCTCAAGGTCACCGGATAACAGTCTGCACGGTGAGGGGACCATCAAGGACCTCACTGACATTAGTCTCCGGGCCACAGCAGCAGAGAGGGAACCTGGGAATGGGGACAAAGGTCTGACCCAAGAGAGGTTCAAGCTGCCTGCCATACGGGTCAAGACAGAGAGTGAGAGAGAGAGCAGGAGGAGATCCCCAGATCGCTTCAGGCCACAGGGACCCACCAAAGTACAGAGTTGTGCACAGAGGAGAAAGCCCACTGATTACCAGACCGGACCTCTGACCTGTCCGGGATTGACCGGAGTCTCTGACAGTGAGGACCAGCCCCTGGGGTGCGATACCAGCTTAACCAGAATATAAAAAGTATCTGGAACCCGCACCCAGTGACTCTGAGTAAATGCCGATGCCCTGTGCTCCCGTGGACTGCCTCCCCGTTCTCACCAACCTCCCGGGGTAATCCAGCTTCACCTGTGGGGAGCGATATCAATCTGGCTGCACCTAACACCTGTCCCGGAGAGAGATTCTGCAGCGGCAGCTAATTCCTGACCGCTCACCATGGGTGGCGCTGCAAAGCATCCCCCATTCCCATCCAACATGGCTCCTGGGAGAGGAAAAGTCACAGGAATGGTCTGCGGCGGAGGAGGCCAAGACCCATAAGACCCATCGCTATTGCAACCGGCAACATGCTTCCCAGAGACCCTTCGCCCTCCTTCCATCCCCCCTCCCACTTGTTTGTCTTTTCATGTAGCAGACGGGGCCACAGAGCTGGGTCAGGCCAGTCACAACAACCCCAAGAAACCACTGGCCCGGTGACAAGTACATTAAGGCCCCGTGGGGCGCTACATATGTATATATGTTATATACACATACATATAATATACACCAATACACTTAGGCGGCTTTCACACTACGTTTTTTTAACATGCGTCATGAACGTTTTTTTAACGCAAAAACGGATCCAGTAGAAATGCGTTTTCATTTCAGTGCATTTGCAATGGACTCGCGTTAGCTGCGTCCACATACTGCAAATTGCTGGATCCTGACTAAACAGCACGCAAACGCATGTGAACGCTGGCATGCTGATAGACAGGATCCTGCTTGCTCTACTGAGCATGCCCAGAAACCAGCCTCCGTGATCAGTGTCTCTCTCCCCCTCCCTCTCTTCCCCTCCCTCTCTCCCCTCCCATCTCTCCCCCTCTCTCTCCCCCCCACCTGAGAGCTGCGGACACTCGTAACCAAGGTAAATATCGGGTAACCACTTATCTTAGTTACCCGATGGTTACGTGTGCAGACGCTCGTAACCAAGATAAATATCGGGCATCCAAGCAAGTTACCCGATGTTTACCTTGGTTACGATCCTCTGCAGCTGTCAGATGCCGGCTCCCAGTCTGTCCCATTCAGTTCCCCTCACTCCCGATCACATGACTCCAATGCCCACCCCTAAACATCCAGTGACAGGATCCTGCAAAATAACATGCGTTTGCATGCGTTTTTTGCTGTAAAAGCAGGATCCACTTTTACAGCAAAAAAACGTTCATGACGCATATTAAAAACACGTAGTGTGAAAGCAGCCTTAGCTGCAGACATCTTTGGCCAGTGACAGAATCTTTGTGATTTCAGCTCTACAGGTCACTATTTTTAGATAAAATTAAACAACTGAGATGTAAAAGGGGTTGAAGTCAAATCTCCTGTGAAATGTTCAGGAATTGCAGCCATCTTTCTACAAAGCCTCCTCATTTCAGGGGCTCAAAAGTAATTGTACAAAGTAACTTTCCAGTCAATAAAATGTTGTTTTTAACTCCTTAGTAGAGAATCCTTTGCAGCAATGACTAAAGTGTGAGGCTTCCGGCCGTGGACGTCTCCATCGCTGGTCTCCTCCGATGTGAGGCTTCGGGCTATGGACGTCTCCATCGGTGGTTTCCTCCAGTATGTGGCTTCGGGCTATGGACGTCTCCATCGGTGGTCTCCTCCGGTGTGAGGCTTCCGGCTATGGACGTCTCCATCGGTGGTCTCCTCCGGTGTGAGGCTTCCGGCTATGGACGTCTCCATCGGTGGTTTCCTCCAGTGTGAGGCTTCCGGCTATGGACGTCTCCATCGGTGGTCTCCTCCGGTGTGAGGCTTCCGGCTATGGACGTCTCCATCGGTGGTTTCCTCCAGTGTGAGGCTTCCGGCTATGGACCTCTCCATCGGTGGTCTCCTCCGGTGTGTGGTTTCGCCGCCTTTACTGCGGTGCCTTTAGTTGTTTCGGTCTCTCTTTTTTGTCTTAATCCTGTGAAATGCAGCTTGATGGGGCCGAGATCTGGTCAGGACTCAACCATTGCAGAATATTCCAGTTCTTCGCTTTCGCAGGATGTTTTGGGTCATTGTCCACCTGTCTGTGAAGTGTCATCCAATCATTGCTGCATTTGGTTGAATCTGAGCAGAAAGTCTCTCTCTGTGACTTCAGAATTCATCCAGCTGCTTCTGTCTTCAGTCACATCATCAATAACCACTAGTGCCCCAGGGCCATTGTTAGCCCTGCATGCCTGGCCAGCACACTGCCTCCATCTTCTCCATCCAACCACTAGTGACCCAGGACCATTGTTAGCCCTGCATGCTCGGCCAGCACACCGCGTCTGCCATGTGTTACAGAGGACATGCTGTGCTCAGGATCAGTAGTCGATCCAAGCCTTCTCCAGACTTTCTTCTGGTACAGGTTGATCTTAGTCACCTCCGTCCTCCGCTGCTTTTCCAGATTTGGGCGGCTTATTTAGATGATTTTTGGTAAAGATTATCTGACCTTTCTATTTTAAGGCTGATTAACTGTTTGCCCCTTGTGGTGACTCCTCTGTATTTGCTCCTTGTGGTGACTCCTCTGTATTTGCTCTTTGTGGTGACTCCTCTGTATTTGCTCCTTGTGGTGACTCCTCTGTATTTGCTCCTTGTGGTGACTCCTCTGTATTTGCTCCTTGTGGTGACCCCTCTGTATTTGCTCCTTGTGGTGACTCCTCTGTATTTGCTCCTTGTGGTGACTCCTCTGTATTTGCTCCTTGTGGTGACCCCTCTGTATTTGCTCTTTGTGGTGACTCCTCTGTATTTGCTCTTTGTGGTGACTCCTCTGTATTTGCTCCTTGTGGTGACTCCTCTGTATTTGCTCCTTGTGGTGACCCCTCTGTATTTGCTCCTTGTGGTGACTCCTCTGTATTTGCTCCTTGTGGTGACCCCTCTGTATTTGCTCCTTGTGGTGACCCCTCTGTATTTGCTCCTTGTGGTGACTCCTCTGTATTTGCTCCTTGTGGTGACTCCTCTGTATTTGCTCCTTGTGGTGACTCCTCTGTATTTGCTCCTTGTGGTGACTCCTCTGTATTTGCTCCTTGTGGTGACTCCTCTGTATTTGCTCCTTGTGGCGACTCCTCTGTATTTGCTCCTTGTGGTGACTCCTCTGTATTTGCACCTTGTGGTGACTCCTCTGCATTTGCACCTTGTGGTGACTCCTCTGTATTTGCACCTTGTGGTGACTCCTCTGTATTTGCTCCTTGTGGTGACTCCTCTGTATTGGACCCTTGTGGTGACCCCTCTGTATTGGACCCTTGTGGGGACCCCTCTGTATTGGACCCTTGTGGGGACCCCTCTGTATTGGACCCTTGTGGGGACCCCTCTGTATTGGACCCTTGTGGGGACCCCTCTGTATTGGACCCTTGTGGGGACCCCTCTGTATTGGACTCTTGTGGGGACCCCTCTGTATTGGACCCTTGCAGTGACCCCTCTGTATTGGACCCTTGCAATGACCCCTCTGTATTGGACCCTTGCAATGACCCCTCTGTATTGGACCCTTGCAATGACCCCTCGGTATTTGCTCCTTGTGGTGACTCCTCTGTATTTGCTCCTTGTGGTGACCCCTCTGTATTTGCCCCTTGTGGTGACTCCTCTGTATTTGCTCCTTGTGGTGACTCCTCTGTATTTGCTCCTTGTGGTGACTCCTCTGTATTTGCTCCTTGTGGTGACTCCTCTGTATTTGCTCCTTGTGGTGAGCCCTCTGTGTTTGCTCCTTGTGGTGACCCCTCTGTATTTGCACCTTGTGGTGACTCCTCTGTATTTGCTTTGTGGTGACTCCTCTGTATTTGCTCTTTGTGGTGACTCCTCTGTATTTGCGCCTTGTGGTGATTCCTCTGTATTTGCACCTTGTGGTGACCCCTCTGTATTTGCTCCATGTGGTGACCCCTCTGTATTTGCTCCTTGTGGTGACTCCTCTGTATTTGCTCCTTGTGGTGATTCCTCTGTATTTGCACCTTGTGGTGACCCCTCTGTATTTGCGCCTTGTGGTGACTCCTCTGTATTTGCTCCTTGTGGTGACTCCTCTGTATTTGCCCCTTGTGGTGACTCCTCTGTATTTGCTCCTTGTGGTGATTCCTCTGTATCTGCATCTTGTGGTGACTCCTCTGTATTTGCTCTTTGTGGTGACTCCTCTGTATTTGCTCTTTGTGGTGACTCCTCTGTATTTGCACCTTGTGGTGACTCCTCTGTCTCTGTATTTGCACCTTGTGGTGACCCCTCTGTATTTGCTCCATGTGGTGACCCCTCTGTATTTGCTCCTTGTGGTGACCCCTCTGTATTTGCTCCTTGTGGTGATTCCTCTGTATTTGCACCTTGTGGTGACCCCTCTGTATTTGCTCCTTGTGGTGACCCCTCTGTATTTGCTCTTTGTGGTGACTCCTCTGTATTTGCTCTTTGTGGTGACTCCTCTGTATTTGCACCTTGTGGTGACTCCTCTGTATTTGCACCTTGTGGTGACTCCTCTGTATTTGCACCTTGTGGTGACTCCTCTGTATTTGCACCTTGTGGTGACCCCTCTGTATTTGCTCCTTGTGGTGACCCCTCTATATTTGCTCCTTGTGGTGACCCCTCTGTATTTGCTCCTTGTGGTGACCCCTCGGTATTTGCCCCTTGTGGTGACTCCTCTGTATTTGCTCCTTGTGGTGACTCCTCTGTATTTGCCCCTTGTGGTGACCCCTCTGTATTTGCACCTTGTGGTGACTCCTCTGTATTTGCTCCTTGTGGTGACCCCTCTGTATTTGCTCCTTGCGGTGACCCCTCTGTATTTGCTCCTTGTGGTGACTCCTCTGTATTTGCTCTTTGTGGTGACTCCTCTGTATTTGCTCCTTGTGGTGACTCCTCTGTATTTGCTCCTTGTGGTGACTCCTCTGTATTTGCTCCTTGTGGTGACTCCTCTGTATTTGCTCTTTGTGGTGACTCCTCTGTATTTGCTCTTTGTGGTGACTCCTCTGTATTTGCTCTTTGTGGTGACCCCTCGGTATTTACTCTCATGACGTCTTCTCTTTATGGTGGGCTTAGCTCCTGAAGCACAGTCTTCCTGGATGGCGTTCTTCACTTGGTTGGATGTTGTGAAGGGTTTCTTGTGATCTTCCACCACTGGTGTCTTCTGGGGACGTCTCGTTTTTGTTCAGTTCCCAGGTCACCAGTGCACCTTTTATTTTTGCAGTATGCATCAATCTCTTGATTTGGCCGCTCCTGACATCTCTGCCCTCTGATGACTTCTTTTTTTCAGCCTGATGATGATCGGTTTATCTTCCTCTGAACACATGTTGTGGGTTCACAGAAACAGCTGCTAACGCATATGCCGCACCCGGAATCAGCTCCATATCTTTTATCTGAATAACTAATGATGGATAATGAGGGAGTCGCCCATGTGCCCAGTAAAGAGCTTCTGAGATAATCGTCCAATTACTTTTGGTTCCCTGAAAAAAAGGCGGCGACTTAATAAACAGCCGTAATTCCTAAACCCTTCCCCCAATCAGGATGAGACTCCCTGACATTACAGCCGAGAGATGGCACTACAACCCACATTGGTACAGAACTGGATCTGGAAGATGTTTTGGTTAAAGCTTGAGTCACTGTCCCACTATTTGTGGACCTGATTGGATATACAATAAATATAGTAGATTCTGACACCTCCTCTCTGGTCTCTACTCTCCTGCCCCCATGTTTTATACCGCAACTCTGCCTATTCAGCCAGGCAGGTCACGGCTCAGAGAGATGGCTTCTATTATAATATGGTCAGAATATAAACTACGAGAAACGTAACCCATGAACTGGGGGAGGAGAATAAGGAAGGGGTCGGGCCTAAGGGACAGCATCAGTTGTACCAAGCGCCCCCACAGATCCTGAGAATAGGGCTTGAACAGGCCAGGTAAAATGGAGCAAAGATTGAGCATGCGCATTGCCGCTCCATTGTTTCTGGGACCACTGGAGATAGGTGAGCGCTGCACTCGGTTGGTCGTCAGCACTGCCATTAGGAATGAATGGAGCGGAGGTTGAGCATGCGCACTGCCGCTCCACTGTTTCTGGGACCACTGGAGATAGGTGAGCGCTGCACTCGGTTGGTCGTCAGCACTGCCATTAGGAATGAATGGAGCAGAGGTTGAGCATGCGCACTGCCACTCCATTGTTTCTGGGACCACTGGAGAAAGGTGAGCGCTGCAGTCAGTTGGTCGTCAGCACCGCCATTAGGAATGAATGGAGTGGAGGTCGAGCATGCGCATTGCCGCTCCATTGACTCTGGGACCACTGGAGATAGGTGACCGCTGCACTCGGTCGTCAGCACCACCATTAGGAATGAATGGAGCGGAGGTTGAGCATGCGCATTGCCGCTCCATTGACTCTGGGACCACTGGAGATAGGTGAGCGCTGCAGTCAGTTGGTCGTCAGCACCACCATTAGCAATGAATGGAGCGGAGGTTGAGCATGCGCACTGCCGCTCCATTGACTCTGGGACCACCAGAGATAGCGGAGCGCTGCACTCGGTTGGTCGTCAGCCCCGCCATTAGGAATGAATGGAGCGGAGGTTGAGCATGCGCACTGCCGCTCCATTGTTTCTGGGACCACTGGAGAAAGGTGAGCACTGCACTCAGCTGGTCATCAGCACCACCATTAGGAATGAATGGAGTGGAGGTCGAGCATGCGCATTGCCGCTCCATTGACTCTGGGACCACTGGAGATAGGTGAGCGCTGCACTCGGTCGTCAGCACCACCATTAGGAATGAATGTAGCGGAGGTTGAGCATGCGCATTGCCGCTCCATTCACTCTGGGACCACCAGAGATAGCGGAGCACTGCACTCGGTTGGTCGTCAGCACCGCCATTAGGAATGAATGGAGCGGAGGTCGAGCATGCGCACTGCCGCTCCATTGTTTCTGAGACCACTGGAGATAGGTGAGCACTGCACTCAGTTAGTCGTCAGCACCGCCATTAGGAATGAATGGAATGGAGGTAGAGCATGCGCACTGCCGCTCCATTGACTCTGGGATCACCAGAGATAGCGGAGCACTGCACTCGGCTGGTCATCAGCACTGCCTTTATGAATGAATGGAGCGGAGGTTGAGCATGCGCACTGACGCTCCATTGTTTATGGGATCACCAGAGATGGCGGAGCACTGCACTCGGCTGGTCATCAGCACTGCCTTTATGAATGAATGGAGCGGAGGTTGAGCATGCGCACTGACGCTCCATTGTTACTGGGACCAATGGAGAAAGGTGAGCACTGCACTCGGCTGATCGTCAGCACCGCCATTAGGAATGAAAGGAGCGGAGGTCGAGCATGCGCACTGACGCTCCATTGTTTATGGGATCACCAGAGATGGCGGAGCACTGCACTCGGCTGGTCATCAGCACTGCCTTTATGAATGAATGGAGCGGAGGTTGAGCATGCGCACTGCCGCTCCATTGTTTCTGGGACCACTGGAGATAGGTGAGCGCTGCACTCGGCTGATCGTCAGCACTGCCATCACTCACCTGAACAGGGGGCATCCCACTGTTGCTCAAACGGAACACCCCCTCGTCTCCGGCACTGATCTCGTCATAGTCCTCCAGCATTCGGACCACCATCCCAGGCTTCAAGGCCTCCTGGATATAGTCCACATAGGCGTTTCGTGAGATGAAGTCGCATGGAGCCATGAACTCCTTAGAAGGCTTCTTTGCAGGTGTAGAACGTGCGGGAGGATTGACCGCCACCTGCAGACTGGTGCAAGACGACGCCAGAGGCTGGAAGATCGAGCGAAACACCCGATTTTGTTCCAAGACCTGGACAGGAGGACGTTCACTGACCCAGCCCATGACCCGCACCAACTCGCAGATCAGGCTGCCCATCGCCATACAGAAGTCAAACTGGCGCTGGAGCCGGTCGCTATCCTCGCGGTCCGGACGGTCACTGCTCAACTGGTCCAGCAATGATGTCACACACAGGTAACGTTTCACCAATGAGAAGAGCTGTTTCCCCGGGATCTGCCGAAAAAGACCACTCAATAGTCATCACAGAACAGAACGATCAGCTAAATAAAGGGTTAATTCTGAGGGACAAAATAACAATCCAAAAGAAATGGGGGTCCGCAGAAGACCCCAAACTTCTACAAGAATCTCCTCCCAGTGACTGCACCAAAGAGCCTCCACTCACAGGAACCGGAAAGCCAAGGCATCACCCTCCCCCAAGGTACCGACGACATCGGCGGCCCCCACCTCCCCACGGTACCGACGACATCGGCGGCCCCCACCTCCCCACGGTACCGACGACATCGGCGGCCCCCACCTCCCCACGGTACCGACGACATCGGCGGCCCCCACCTCCCCACGGTACCGACGACATCGGCGGCCCCCACCTCCCCACGGTACCGACGACATCGGCGGCCCCCACCTCCCCACGGTACCGACGACATCGGCGGCCCCCACCTCCCCACGGTACCGACGACATCGGCGGCCCCCACCTCCCCACAGTACCGACGACATCGGCGGCCCCCACCTCCCCACGGTAACGACGACATCGGCGGCCCCCACCTCCCCACGGTACCGACGACATCGGCGGCCCCCCTCCACCGATGACATCAGCAGAACCCCCCGGGCATAAGGTGCGGCGGCCCAGGGAGAGGAGGCGGCGGCACGGGACCAGGGAGAGGAGGCGGCCTAGTCCATTAAGGGGTGGAGGCCTGGTCCATTATAGGGTGGAGGGACGCTTTTTGTGATAGGTCCCATGTTGGACCAGGGTGGCATTTCCTGGGGTTATCGCATCCTCTCCGTCTTCCCCGTTCTTCCAGTATCATTTCTACACTCACCTGAGGTAGGTGGATGCCATCAAAGGAGATGCAATGTTCCTCCGAGCTGGTGGTCTCCGCAAAGAGCTGCAGCAGTGTGAAGCGGGACTCGAAATCCATGTGTTGCTCGATGCCGTCCTGCTGACTGAGGGACAACAAGACGTGGGCGCGACTTCCTACAAAACACACAGAGGCCAGCGTCATGGCGAGTGCCGCCCAGCTTACAGGGCACAGCGCCCGGGCAATGACCTAAGGGTGTCCACTAAGATGGCTGCATCACGGTTCTCACAGGGGTGGTGGCCCGACTCGCCCACACACCGAGGTCATACCATATACCCATCTTGCACCATTGGCAGTAGTCTGCCCTTACCTGCATCGTGTGACGCCAGTGCACGCAGCATCTTGCCGGCATTTTTGCGGATCTGCTTCTCCGGGTTGCACAGCATCTTCATCAGCAGGTCCAGCGCTCCCGTCTCCTTGAAGACTCCGGCAAGCGAGCCGATACTGGCGTAAGCGCTCAGCACGTGGATGGTGTTCAGGATGGAGGAGTCGGGACCACAGCTGTGCGACATCTGACGGGCGGCTCTCTGTACCAGCATCCGAACGTCTTCTGACATTTCCTGCAGAGCGCCCTCATCTGGAGCCCCAGGGCTCTTCTCCTCTGGGACCCCGGGCCCTTCTGGCTTCCGTTTCCCCAGCAAGGTGGGGCAGTTGCTGTATACTTCCTCGGCGGACATCCACATGAGGATGTTTGAAGACTTGTTCTCCGCCTGTGAAGTGGCTCCACTGCTGCCGGACGCCGACTCCTCTGTGCTGTGCACCGCCCAACGGATCAGATACTCCACGTGTCCGTCCACGCTCCATCGCTGCCGCAACAGCTCCTCTGGCTGCGCTTGAAGCTTTGGGGCCAGCTGTACCAGGAGATTACCGTTCCTCCGCTCCCCCACCAACATGGCGGAACCTAAACACGGTTAGAAGGAACAAGAATAAATCTTAGCAATGCCAGATATAATGCACCTGGACACTAATACTTCCACCTGCCCGTCATTACCCAGACCCATGACAAGCAGCCTCCCCTGCACCTCCTCCTGCCACCCAGCCTCCTCCGAGGGTGACACCACCTGTCATACAGCCTCTCCTCTGCCTCTTCTCCTCCTCTGCCCCTCTTCCCCTCCCTCTGTCTCCTTCTCTTCTCCCTCTGCCTCTTCCCTCCCTGTTGCCTCTTCTCCATTCCTACTCCTCTGCCCCTTCTTCTCTCCCTGTTGCCACTTCTCCTCTCTCCTTCTTCCTCTGCCCTCTTCTTCTGCCCCTCTGCCCTCTTCTCCTCTCCCTACTCCTCCCCCTTCTGCCCTCTTCTCCTCTCCCTACTCCTCCCCCTCTGCTCATTCTCCTCCCCCCCCTCCCCTCCTCCTCTGCCCCATTTTCTCCCCCCTCCCCTCCTCCTCTGCCCCATTTTCTCCCCCCTCCCCTCCTCCTCTGCCCCATTTTCTCCCCCCTCCCCTCCTCCTCTGCCCCATTTTCTCCCCCCTCCCCTCCTCCTCTGCCCCATTTTCTCCCCCCTCCCCTCCTCCTCTGCCCCATTTTCTCCCCCCTCCCCTCCTCCTCTGCCCCATTTTCTCCCTCCTCCCCTCCTCCTCTGCCCCATTTTCTCCCCCCTCCCCTCCTCCTCTGCCCCATTTTCTCCCCCCTCCCCTCCTCCTCTGCCCCATTTTCTCCCCCCTCCCCTCCTCCTCTGCCCCATTTTCTCCCCCCTCCCCTCCTCCTCTGCCCCATTTTCTCCCCCCTCCCCTCCTCCTCTGCCCCATTTTCTCCCCCCTCCCCTCCTCCTCTGCCCCATTTTCTCCCCCCACCCCTCCTCCTCTGCCCCATTTTCTCCCCCCTCCCCTCCTCCTCTGCCCCATTTTCTCCCCCCACCCCTCCTCCTCTGCCCCATTTTCTCCCCCCACCCCTCCTCCTCTGCCCCATTTTCTCCCCCCTCTCCTCCTCCTCTGCCCCATTTTCTCCCCCCACCCTCCTCCTCTGCCCCATTTTCTCCCCCCTCTCCTCCTCCTCTGCCCCATTTTCTCCCCCCTCCCCTCCTCCTCTGCCCCATTTTCTCCCCCCACCCCTCCTCCTCTGCCCCATTTTCTCCCCCCTCCCCTCCTCCTCTGCCCCATTTTCTCCCCCCTCCCCTCCTCCTCTGCCCCATTTTCTCCCCCCTCCCCTCCTCCTCTGCCCCATTTTCTCCCCCCTCCCCTCCTCCTCTGCCCCATTTTCTCCCCCCCTCCCCTCCTCCTCTGCCCCATTTTCTCCCCCCTCCCCTCCTCCTCTGCCCCATTTCCCCCCCTCCCCTCCTCCTCTGCCCCATTTCCCCCCCCCTACCCTCCTCCTCTGCCCCATTTTCTCCCCCCTGCCCCTCCTCCTCTGCCCCATTTTCTCCCCCCTGCCCCATTTTCTCCCCCCTGCCCCTCCTCCCCTGCCCCATTTTCTCCCCCCTGCCCCTCCTCCCCTGCCCCATTTTCTCCCCCCTGCTCCTCCTCCTCTGCCCCATTTTCTCCCCCCTGCTCCTCCTCCTCTGCCCCATTTTCTCCCCCCTGCCCCTCCTCCTCTTCCCCATTTTCTCCCCCTCCTCCTCTGCCCCATTTTCTCCCCCCTGCCCCTCCTCCTCTGCCCCATTTTCTCCCCCCTGCCCCTCCTCCTCTGCCCCATTTTCTCCCCCCTGCCCCTCCTCCTCTGCCCCATTTTCTCCCCCCTGCCCCATTTTCTCCCCCCTGCCCCTCCTCCTCTGCCCCATTTTCTCCCCCCTGCCTCTCCTCCTCTGCCCCATTTTCTCCCCCCTGCCTCTCCTCCTCTGCCCCATTTTCTCCCCCCTCCCCTCCTCCTCTGCCCCATTTTCTCCCCCCGCCCCTCCTCCTCTGCCCCATTTTCTCCCCCCTGCCTCTCCTCCTCTGCCCCATTTTCTCCCCCCGCCCCTCCTCCTCTGCCCCATTTTCTCCCCCCGCCCCTCCTCCTCTGCCCCATTTTCTCCCCCCTGCCCCTCCTCCTCTGCCCCATTTTCTCCCCCCTGCCCCTCCTCCTCTGCCCCATTTTCTCCCCCCTGCCCCTCCTCCTCTGCCCCATTTTCTCCCCCCTGCCCCTCCTCCTCTGCCCCATTTTCTCCCCCCTGCCCCTCCTCCTCTGCCCCATTTTCTCCCCCCTGCCCCATTTTCTCCCCCCTGCCCCTCCTCCTCTGCCCCATTTTCTCCCCCCCGCCGCTCCTCCTCCCTCTCTGCCCCATTTTCTCCTCTCCTTCTGCCCCTTCTCCTCTCCCCCTCCTCCTCCTCCTCCCCCTATGCCCCATTTTCTCCCCCCCGGCCCTCCTCCCCTGCCCCATTTTCTCCCCCCCCGCCGCTCCTCCTCTGCCCCATTTTCTCCCCAACCCGTCCTCCTCCACTGCCCCATTTTCTCCTCTCCTTCTGCCCCTTCTCCTCTCCCCCTCTGACGCTTCTCCACTCCTTCTCATCCCCCTCCTCTCCCTCTACCCATTCTCTTCTCCCGTCTCTCCCCCTGCCCCTACTTATCCCCACTGCCCCGTCTCCTCTGCCTCTTATCCTCCCCTTCACCTCTCTCCTCGCCCTTCTTGGCTCCTTCTCCTCCCCCTCTGACCCTCCTTCTCCCCCTTGCCTCTCCTTCTGCCCCTTGTCCTCCACCTCCCCCCTCTTTTCCTCTCCCTCTGGCCCCTCTTCTCCTCCCCCTCTGCCTCCTCTTCTCCGCCCCCTCTCCTCCCCTTCATCTCTTCTTCACCTTTTTCTCTTCTCCTCCCCCTGTGCTCCTTCTCCTATGGCCTCTTCCCCTTCCCCTCCCCCTCTTCCCCTTCTCTTCATCCTCTGGACTCTTCCCCTCCTCCTCTGCCACTTCTCCTCTTCCTCTTTTCCCCCTCTGCCCTCTTCTCTCCCCCTCTGCCCTCTTCTCCTCTCCCTCTGCCCCTTCATCTCTTCTTCTGACTCTTTTCCTACCCCTCTGCCCTCTTCTCCTCTCCCTCTTCTCCTCCCCCTCTGCCCCCTTCTCCTCCTCTCCCTCTGCCCCCTTCTCCTCCTCTCCCTCTGCCCCCTTCTCCTCCTCTCCCTCTGCCCCCTTCTCCTCCTCCTCCTCATCCTCTGCCGCCTTCTCCTCCTCCTCCTCATCCTCTGCCGCCTTCTCCTCCTCTGCCCCCTTCTCCTCCTCTGCCCCCTTCTCCTCCTCTTCCTCTGCCCCCTTCTCCTCCTCGTCCTCTGCCCCCTCTCAATCTGCCCCCTCTCCCTCTGCTCCCTCTCCTCCTCTTCCTCTGCCCCCTCTCCTCCTCTTCCCCCTCTCCTCCTCTTCCTCTGCCCCCTCTTCTCCTGTTCCTCTGCCCCCTCTTCCTCTGCCTCTTCTCTCTCTCCACCCCCTCCGCCCCTTCTCCTCCTCTCCCTCTGCTCCCTTCTCTCCCTTCACTCCCTCTGCTCCCTTCTCTCCCTCTGCCTCCTTCTCCTCTCCCTCTGCCCCCTTCTTCTCTCCCTCTGCCCCCTTCTCCTCGTCCCCTTCTCCTCTGCCCCCTTCTCCTCTGCCCCCTTCTCCTCTGCCCCCTTCTCCTCAGCCTCTGCCCTCTTCTCCTCATCCTCTGCCCTCTTCTCCTCATCCTCTGCCCTCTTCTCCTCATCCTCTGCCCTCTTCTCCTCATCCTCTGCCCTCTTCTCCTCATCCTCTGCCCTCTTCTCCTCATCCTCTGCCCTCTTCTCCTCATCCTCTGCCCTCTTCTCCTCATCCTCTGCCCTCTTCTCCTCATCCTCTGCCCTCTTCTCCTCATCCTCTGCCCTCTTCTCCTCATCCTCTGCCCTCTTCTCCTCATCCTCTGCCCTCTCCTCCTCATCCTCTGCCCTCTTCTCCTCTCCCTTCATCTCTTCTTCTGCCCCTTCTCTTCATCCTCTACCCCTCCCCCTCTGCCCCTTCATCTCTCTTCTGCCCCTTCTCTTCATCCTCTCCCCCTTCATCTCTTCTTCTGCCCCTTCTCTTCATCCTCTCCCCTTTCCCCTTCTGCCCCTTTAATTCATCCTCTGCCTTCTTCTCCTCTCCCTCTGTCCCTTCTCTTCATCCTCTTCCCCTCCCCCTCTGCCCCTTCTCTTCATCCTCTACCTCTCCCCCTCTGCTCCTTCATCTCTTCTTCTGCCCCTTCTCTTCATCCTCTCCCCCTCTGCCCCTTCATATCTTCTTCTGCCCCTTCTCTTCATCCTCTCCCCCTCCTCCTTCATCTATCCTTCTGCCCCTTCTCTTCATCTTCTGCCCCTCCCCCCTTCATCTCTTCTTCTGCCCCTTCTCTTCATCCTCTGCCCCTTCATCTCTCCTTCTGTCCCTTCTCTTCATCCTCTGCCCTCTTCCCCTCCCCCTCTGCCCCTTCTCTTCATCCTCTGCCCCTTCATCTCTTCTTCTTCCCTTCTCTTCATCCTCTTCCTCTCCCCCCTTCATCTTTTCTTCTGCCCTTCTCTTCATCCTCTTCCCCTCTCCCCTTCATCTCTTCTTCTGCCCATTCGCTTCATCCTCTGCCCCTTCTCTTCATCCTCTGCCCCTTCATCTCTTCTTCTGCCCCTTCTCTTCATCCTCTTCCCCTCCCCCCTTCATCTCTTCTTCTGCCCCTTCTCTTCATCCTTTTCCCCTCCCCCCTTCATCTCTTCTTCTGCCCCTTCTCTTCATCCTCTCCCCTTCATCTCTTCTTCTGCCCCTTCTCTTCAACCTCTCCCCTTTCCCCTTCTGCCCCTTTTATTCATCCTCTGCCCTCTTCTCCTCTCCCTCTGCCCCTTCTCTTCATCCTCTGCCCCTTCATCTCCTTCATCTCTTCTTCTGCCCCTTCTCTTCATCCTCTGCCCCTTCTCTTCATCCTCTGCCCCTTCATCTCTCCTTCTGTCCCTTCTCTTCATCCTCTGCCCTCTTCCCGTGCCCCTCTGCCCCTTCTCTTCATCCTCTGCCCTTCATCTCTTCTTCTGCCCCTTCTCTTCATCCTCTTCCCCTCCCCCCTTCATCTCTTCTTCTGCACCTTCTCTTCATCCTCTTCCCCTCTCCCCTTCATCTCTTCTTCTGCCCCTTCTCTTCATCCTCTCCCCCTCTTCCCCTTCATCTCTTCTTCTGCCCCTTCCTTCATCCTCTACCTCTCCCCCTTCATATCTTCTTCTGCCCCTTCTCTTCATCCTCCCCCTCTTCCCCTTCATCTCTTCTTCTGCCCTTCCTTCATCCTCTACCTCTCCCCCTTCATATCTTCTTCTGCCCCTTCTCTTCATCCTCTCCCCCTCCTCCTTTGTCCCTTCATCTCTTCTTCTGCCCCTTCTCTTCATCCTCTTCCCCTCCTCCTTCATCTCTTCTTCTGCTCCTTCTCTTTATCCTCTTCCCCTCCCCCCTTCATCTGCCCCTTCTCTTCATCCTCTTCCCCTGTCCCCTTCTGCCCCTTTTATTCATCCTCTGCCCTCTTCTCCTCTCCCTCTGCCCCTTCTCTTCATCCTCTTCCCCTCCCCCTTCATCTCTTCTCCTGCCCCTTCTCTTCATCCTCTCCCCTTTCCCCTTCTGCCCCTTCTCTTCATCCTCTGCCCTCTTCTCCTCTCCCTCTGCCCCTTCTCTTCATCCTCTGCCCTCTTCTCCTCTCCCTCTGCCCCTTCTCTTCATCCTCTGCCCTCTTCTCCTCTCCCTCTGCCCCTTCTCTTCATCCTCTGCCCTCTTCTCCTCTCCCTCTGCCCCTTCTCTTCATCCTCTGCCCTCTTCTCCTCTCCCTCTGCCCCTTCTCTTCATCCTCTGCCCTCTTCTCCTCTCCCTCTGCCCCTTCTCTTCATCCTCTGCCCTCTTCTCCTCTCCCTCTGCCCCTTCTCTTCATCCTCTGCCCTCTTCTCCTCTCCCTCTGCCCCTTCTCTTCATCCTCTGCCCTCTTCTCCTCTCCCTCTGCCCCTTCTCTTCATCCTCTGCCCTCTTCTCCTCTCCCTCTGCCCCTTCTCTTCATCCTCTGCCCTCTTCTCCTCTCCTCTGCCCCTTCTCTTCATCCTCTGCCCTCTTCTCCTCTCCCTCTGCCCCTTCTCTTCATCCTCTGCCCTCTTCTCCTCTCCCTCTGCCCCTTCTCTTCATCCTCTGCCCTCTTCTCCTCTCCCTCTGCCCCTTCTCTTCATCCTCTGCCCTCTTCTCCTCTCCCTCTGCCCCTTCTCTTCATCCTCTGCCCTCTTCTCCTCTCCCTCTGCCCCTTCTCTTCATCCTCTGCCCTCTTCTCCTCTCCCTCTGCCCCTTCTCTTCATCCTCTGCCCTCTTCTCCTCTCCCTCTGCCCCTTCTCTTCATCCTCTGCCCTCTTCTCCTCTCCCTCTGCCCCTTCTCTTCATCCTCTGCCCTCTTCTCCTCTCCCTCTGCCCCTTCTCTTCATCCTCTGCCCTCTTCTCCTCTCCCTCTGCCCCTTCTCTTCATCCTCTGCCCTCTTCTCCTCTCCCTCTGCCCCTTCTCTTCATCCTCTGCCCTCTTCTCCTCTCCCTCTGCCCCTTCTCTTCATCCTCTGCCCTCTTCTCCTCTCCCTCTGCCCCTTCTCTTCATCCTCTGCCCTCTTCTCCTCTCCCTCTGCCCCTTCTCTTCATCCTCTGCCCTCTTCTCCTCTCCCTCTGCCCCTTCTCTTCATCCTCTGCCCTCTTCTCCTCTCCCTCTGCCCCTTCTCTTCATCCTCTGCCCTCTTCTCCTCTCCCTCTGCCCCTTCTCTTCATCCTCTGCCCTCTTCTCCTCTCCCTCTGCCCCTTCTCTTCATCCTCTGCCCTCTTCTCCTCTCCCTCTGCCCCTTCTCTTCATCCTCTGCCCTCTTCTCCTCTCCCTCTGCCCCTTCTCTTCATCCTCTGCCCTCTTCTCCTCTCCCTCTGCCCCTTCTCTTCATCCTCTGCCCTCTTCTCCTCTCCCTCTGCCCCTTCTCTTCATCCTCTGCCCTCTTCTCCTCTCCCTCTGCCCCTTCTCTTCATCCTCTGCCCTCTTCTCCTCTCCCTCTGCCCCTTCTCTTCATCCTCTGCCCTCTTCTCCTCTCCCTCTGCCCCTTCTCTTCATCCTCTGCCCTCTTCTCCTCTCCCTCTGCCCCTTCTCTTCATCCTCTGCCCTCTTCTCCTCTCCCTCTGCCCCTTCTCTTCATCCTCTGCCCTCTTCTCCTCTCCCTCTGCCCCTTCTCTTCATCCTCTGCCCTCTTCTCCTCTCCCTCTGCCCCTTCTCTTCATCCTCTGCCCTCTTCTCCTCTCCCTCTTCTCCTCTCCCTCTGCCCCTTCTCTTCATCCTCTGCCCTCTTCTCCTCTCCCTCTGCCCCTTCTCTTCATCCTCTGCCCTCTTCTCCTCTCCCTCTGCCCCTTCTCTTCATCCTCTGCCCTCTTCTCCTCTCCCTCTGCCCCTTCTCTTCATCCTCTGCCCTCTTCTCCTCTCCCTCTGCCCCTTCTCTGCATCCTCTGCCCTCTTCTCCTCTCCCTCTGCCCCTTCTCTTCATCCTCTGCCCTCTTCTCCTCTCCCTCTGCCCCTTCTCTTCATCCTCTGCCCTCTTCTCCTCTCCCTCTGCCCCTTCTCTTCATCCTCTGCCCTCTTCTCCTCTCCCTCTGCCCCTTCTCTTCATCCTCTGCCCTCTTCTCCTCTCCCTCTGCCCCTTCTCTTCATCCTCTGCCCTCTTCTCCTCTCCCTCTGCCCCTTCTCTTCATCCTCTGCCCTCTTCTCCTCTCCCTCTGCCCCTTCTCTTCATCCTCTGCCCTCTTCTCCTCTCCCTCTGCCCCTTCTCTTCATCCTCTGCCCTCTTCTCCTCTCCCTCTGCCCCTTCTCTTCATCCTCTGCCCTCTTCTCCTCTCCCTCTGCCCCTTCTCTTCATCCTCTGCCCTCTTCTCCTCTCCCTCTGCCCCTTCTCTTCATCCTCTGCCCCCTTCTCCTCTCCCTCTGCCCCTTATCTTCATCCTCTGCCCCCTTTCTTTCCTTCTGCCCCTTCCTTCATCCTCTGCCCTCTTCCCCTTCATCTCTTCTTCTGCCCATTCTCTTCATCCTCTTCCCCTCCCCCTTCATCTCTTCTTCTGCCCCTTCTCTTCAGCCTCTTCCCCTCCCCCTTCATCTCTTCTTCTGCCCCTTCTCTTCATCCTCTTCCCCTTCATCTCTTGTTCTGCCCCTTCTCTTCATCCTCTTCCCCTCCCCCCTTCATCTCTTCTCCTGCCCCTTCTCTTCATCCTCTTCCCCTCTCCCCTTCTCTTCATCCTCTGCCCCTTCATCTCTTCTTCTGCCCCTTCTCTTCATCCTCTGTCCTCTTCTCCTCTCCCTCTGCCCCTTCTCTTCATCCTCTGCCCTCTTCTCCTCTCCCTCTGCCCCTTCTCTTCATCCTCTTTCCCTCTTCTCCTCCCCCTCTGCCCCTTCTCTTCATCCTCTGCCCCTTCATCTCTTCTTCTGCCCCTTCTCTTCATCCTCTGCCCTCTTCTCCTCTCCCTCTGCCCCTTCATCTCTCCTTCTGCCCCTTCTATTCATCCTCTGCCCTCTTCTCCTCTCCCTCTGCCCCTTCTCTTCATCCTCTCCCCGTCTCTTCATCCTCTGCCCTCTTCTCCTCTCCCTCTGCCCCTTCATCTCTCCTTCTACCCCTTCTCTTCATCCTCTGCCCTCTTCTCCTCTCCCATTGCCCCTTCTCTTCATCCTCTGCCCCTTCTCTTCATCCTCTGCCCTCTTCCCCTTCATCTCTTCTTCTGCCCCTTCTCTTCATCCTCTGCCCCTTCATCTCTTCTTCTGCCCCTTCTCTTCATCCTCTGCCCTCTTCTCCTCTCCCTCTGCCCCTTCTCTTCATCCTCT
Source organism: Anomaloglossus baeobatrachus (assembly GCF_048569485.1). Classification (NCBI taxonomy): domain Eukaryota; kingdom Metazoa; phylum Chordata; class Amphibia; order Anura; family Aromobatidae; genus Anomaloglossus; species Anomaloglossus baeobatrachus. The sequence goes on along the minus strand of NC_134355.1, from coordinate 2,051,165 downwards.
GCCCTCTTCTCCTCTCCCATTGCCCCTTCTCTTCATCCTCTGCCCTCTTCCCCTTCATCTCTTCTTCTGCCCCTTCTCTTCATCCTCTGCCCTCTTCCCCTTCATCTCTTCTTCTGCCACTTCTCTTCATCCTCTCCCCCTCCCCCTTTGTCCCTTCATCTCTTCTACCCCTTCTCTTCATCCTCTGTCCTCTTCTCCTCTCCCTCTGCCCCTTCTCTTCATCCTCTGCCCTCTTCTCCTCTCCCTCTGCCCCTTCTCTTCATCCTCTGCCCCTTCTCTTCATCCTCTGCCCCTTCTCTTCATCCTCTGCCCTCTTCTCCTCTCCCTCTGCCCCTTCTCTTCATCCTCTTCCCCTCTCCCTCTGCCCCTTCTCTTCATCCTCTTCCCCTCGCCCCTTCTCTTCATCCTCTTCCCCTCTCCCCGTCTCTTCATCCTCTGCCCCTTCATCTCTTCTTCTGCCCCTTCTCTTCATCCTCTGCCCCTTCATCTCTTCTTCTGCCCCTTCTCTTCATCCTCTGCCCTCTTCTCTCCCTCTGCCCCTTCTCTTCATTCTCTCCCCGTCTCTTCATCCTCTGCCCTCTTCTCCTCTCCCTCTGCCCCTTCATCTCTCCTTCTACCCCTTCTCTTCATCCTCTGCCCTCTTCTCCTCTCCCATTGCCCCTTCTCTTCATCCTCTGCCCCTTCTCTTCATCCTCTGCCCTCTTCTCCTCTCCCATTGCCCCTTCCTTCATCCTCTGCCCCTTCTCTTCATCCTCTGCCCTCTTCTCCTCTCCCATTGCCCCTTCTCTTCATCCTCTGCCCCTTCTCTTCATCCTCTGCCCTCTTCTCCTCTCCCATTGCCCCTTCTCTTCATCCTCTGCTTCTTCTCTTCATCCTCTGCCCCTTTATCTTTCCTTCTGCCCCTTCCTTCATCCTCTGCCCCTTCTCTTCATCCTCTGCCCTCTTCTCCTCTCCCATTGCCCCTTCTCTTCATCCTCTGCCCCTTCTCTTCATCCTCTGCCCTCTTCTCCTCTCCCATTGCCCCTTCTCTTCATCCTCTGCCCCTTCTCTTCATCCTCTGCCCTCTTCTCCTCTCCCATTGCCCCTTCTCTTCATCCTCTGCCCCTTCCTTCATCCTCTGCCCTCTTCTCCTCTCCCATTGCCCCTTCTCTTCATCCTCTGCCCCTTCTCTTCATCCTCTGCCCTCTTCTCCTCTCCCATTGCCCCTTCTCTTCATCCTCTGCCCTCTTCTCCTCTCCCATTGCCCCTTCTCTTCATCCTCTGCCCCTTCTCTTCATCCTCTGCCCTCTTCTCCTCTCCCATTGCCCCTTCTCTTCATCCTCTGCCCCTTCTCTTCATCCTCTGCCCTCTTCTCTCCCATTTCCCCTTCTCTTCATCCTCTGCCCCTTCTCTTCATCCTCTGCCCTCTTCTCCTCTCCCATTGCCCCTTCTCTTCATCCTCTGCCCCTTCCTTCATCCTCTGCCCTCTTCTCCTCTCCCATTGCCCCTTCTCTTCATCCTCTGCCCCTTCTCTTCATCCTCTGCCCTCTTCTCCTCTCCCATTGCCCCTTCTCTTCATCCTCTGCCCTCTTCTCCTCTCCCATTGCCCCTTCTCTTCATCCTCTGCCCCTTCTCTTCATCCTCTGCCCTCTTCTCCTCTCCCATTGCCCCTTCTCTTCATCCTCTGCCCCTTCTCTTCATCCTCTGCCCCTTTGTCTTTCCTTCTGCCCCTTCCTTCATCCTCTGCCCCTTCTCTTCATCCTCTGCCCCTTCTCTTCATCCTCTGCCCCTTCTCTTCATCCTCTGCCCTCTTCTCCTCTCCCATTGCCCCTTCTCTTCATCCTCTGCCCCTTCCTTCATCCTCTGCCCCTTCTCTTCATCCTCTGCCCCTTCTCTTCATCCTCTGCCCCTTCTCTTCATCCTCTGCCCTCTTCTCCTCTCCCATTGCCCCTTCTCTTCATCCTCTGCCCCTTCTCTTCATCCTCTGCCCTCTTCTCCTCTCCCATTGCCCCTTCTCTTCATCCTCTGCCCCTTCTCTTCATCCTCTGCCCTCTTCTCCTCTCCCATTGCCCCTTCTCTTCATCCTCTGCCCTCTTCTCTCCCATTTCCCCTTCTCTTCATCCTCTGCCCCTTCTCTTCATCCTCTGCCCTCTTCTCCTCTCCCATTGCCCCTTCTCTTCATCCTCTGCCCTCTTCTCCTCTCCCATTTCCCCTTCTCCTCTCCCATTTCCCCTTCTCTTCATCCTCTGCCCCTTCTCTTCATCCTCTGCTCTCTTCTCCTCTCCCATTGCCCCTTCTCTTCATCCTCTGCCCCTTCTCTTCATCCTCTGCCCTCTTCTCCTCTCCCATTGCCCCTTCTCTTCATCCTCTGCCCCTTCTCTTCATCCTCTGCCCTCTTCTCCTCTCCCATTTCCCCTTCTCTTCATCCTCTGCCCTCTTCTCCTCTCCCATTGCCCCTTCTCTTCATCCTCTGCCCCTTCTCTTCATCCTCTGCCCCTTTGTCTTTCCTTCTGCCCCTTCTCTTCATCCTCTGCCCCTTCTCTTCATCCTCTGCCCCTTCTCTTCATCCTCTGCCCTCTTCTCCTCTCCCATTGCCCCTTCTCTTCATCCTCTGCCCCTTCCTTCATCCTCTGCCCCTTCTCTTCATCCTCTGCCCCTTCTCTTCATCCTCTGCCCTCTTCTCCTCTCCCATTGCCCCTTCTCTTCATCCTCTGCCCCTTCTCTTCATCCTCTGCCCCTTCTCTTCATCCTCTGCCCTCTTCCCCTTCTTCTCTTCTTCTGCCCCTTCTCTTCATCCTCTCCCCCTCCCCCTTTGTCCCTTCATCTCTTCTACCCCTTCTTTTCATCCTCTTCCCCTCCCCCTCTGCTCCTTCTCTTCATCCTCTGCTCCTTCTCTTCATCCTCTGCCCCTTCTCTTCATCCTCTGCCCTCTTCTCCTCTCCCATTTCCCCTTCTCTTCATCCTCTGCCCTCTTCTCCTCTCCCATTGCCCCTTCTCTTCATCCTCTGCCCCTTCTCTTCATCCTCTGCCCCTTTGTCTTTCCTTCTGCCCCTTCTCTTCATCCTCTGCCCCTTCTCTTCATCCTCTGCCCCTTCTCTTCATCCTCTGCCCTCTTCTCCTCTCCCATTGCCCCTTCTCTTCATCCTCTGCCCCTTCCTTCATCCTCTGCCCCTTCTCTTCATCCTCTGCCCCTTCTCTTCATCCTCTGCCCTCTTCTCCTCTCCCATTGCCCCTTCTCTTCATCCTCTGCCCCTTCTCTTCATCCTCTGCCCCTTCTCTTCATCCTCTGCCCTCTTCCCCTTCTTCTCTTCTTCTGCCCCTTCTCTTCATCCTCTCCCCCTCCCCCTTTGTCCCTTCATCTCTTCTACCCCTTCTTTTCATCCTCTTCCCCTCCCCCTCTGCTCCTTCTCTTCATCCTCTGCTCCTTCTCTTCATCCTCTGCCCCTTCTCTTCATCCTCTGCCCTCTTCTCCTCTCCCATTTCCCCTTCTCTTCATCCTCTGCCCTCTTCTCCTCTCCCATTGCCCCTTCTCTTCATCCTCTGCCCCTTCTCTTCATCCTCTGCCCCTTTGTCTTTCCTTCTGCCCCTTCTCTTCATCCTCTGCCCCTTCTCTTCATCCTCTGCCCCTTCTCTTCATCCTCTGCCCTCTTCTCCTCTCCCATTGCCCCTTCTCTTCATCCTCTGCCCCTTCCTTCATCCTCTGCCCTCTTCTCCTCTCCCATTGCCCCTTCTCTTCATCCTCTGCCCCTTCTCTTCATCCTCTGCCCCTTCTCTTCATCCTCTGCCCTCTTCCCCTTCTTCTCTTCTTCTGCCCCTTCTCTTCATCCTCTCCCCCTCCCCCTTTGTCCCTTCATCTCTTCTACCCCTTCTTTTCATCCTCTTCCCCTCCCCCTCTGCCCCTTCTCTTCATCCTCTGCCCCTTCTCTTCATCCTCTGCCCTCTTCTCCTCTCCCATTGCCCCTTCTCTTCATCCTCTGCCCCTTCTCTTCATCCTCTGCCCCTTCTCTTCATCCTCTGCCCTCTTCCCCTTCTTCTCTTCTTCTGCCCCTTCTCTTCATCCTCTCCCCCTCCCCCTTTGTCCCTTCATCTCTTCTACCCCTTCTTTTCATCCTCTTCCCCTCCCCCTCTGCTCCTTCTCTTCATCCTCTGCTCCTTCTCTTCATCCTCTGCCCCTCTTCTTCATCCTCTGCCCTCCCCCCTCCCCCTCTGCACCTCGCTCCACGTTTCCCGCTCGGTTCTCCTTACGGTTGCCCGGTTTACCTCCAGCAGGATTCGCCGATTCCCTCACTGAACTTCCGGGTCAGCAGGGTCACGTGACTAAGTTGGCCACTCCCCACACACGTACAACTCTGATTGGAGGCAGAGATGACGCGACGCTTCGAGCCGTGGGCGGAGCTCTGTGAAACAGGCGGAGCTAAAGTCAGCAGCCGCGTGTCATAGAGAGGCGCCCGTCCATAGCAACCGAGGCCAGTGGCCACATTTGTGGAAACCAGTCAGCTCCTCGGCCGTACATGCTGCAGCTGGATGAACGCTGCCCGTGTCAGGGCGATCAGCGAGATCAGGAGATCAGCCCTCAGGAGATCAGCGCTCAGGAGATCAGGGCTCAGGAGATCACCCCTCAGGAGATCACCCCTCAGGAGATCACCCCTCAGGAGATCACCCCTCAGGAGATCACCCCTCAGGAGATCAGCGCTCAGGAGATCACCCCTCAGGAGATCACGGCTCAGGAGATCACCCCTCAGGAGATCAGGGCTCAGGAGATGACCCCTCAGGAGATCAGGGTTCAGGAGATGACCCCTCAGGAGATCAGGGTTCAGGAGATGACCCCTCAGGAGATCAGGGTTCAGGAGATGACCCCTCAGGAGATCAGGGCTCAGGAGATGACCCCTCAGGAGATCAGGGCTCAGGAGATCACCCCTCAGGAGATCAGGGTTCAGGAGATGACCCCTCAGGAGATCAGGGTTCAGGAGATGACCCCTCAGGAGATCAGGGCTCAGGAGATCACCCCTCAGGAGATCAGGGCTCAGGAGATCACCCCTCAGGAGATCAGGGCTCAGGAGATCAGGGCTCAGGAGATCACCCCTCAGGAGATCAGGGCTCAGGAGATCACCCCTCAGGAGATCAGGGCTCAGGAGATCACCCCTCAGGAGATCAGGGCTCAGGAGATCACCCCCTCAGGAGATCAGGGCTCAGGAGATCACCCCTCAGGAGATCAGGGCTCAGGAGATCACCCCTCAGGAGATCAGGGCTGAGAAGATCAGCCCTCAGGAGACCAGGGCTCAGGAGATCAGCCCTCAGGAGACCAGGGCTCAGGAGATCAGGGCTCAGGAGATCAGCCCTCAGGAGATCAGCCCTCAGGAGATCAGCCCTCAGGAGATCAGCCCTCAGGAGATCAGCCCTCAGGAGATCAGGGCTCAGGAGATCAGCCCTCAGGAGATCAGGGCTCAGGAGATCAGCCCTCAGGAGATCAGGGCTCAGGAGATTAGCCCTCAGGAGATCAGGGCTCAGGAGATTAGCCCTCAGGAGATTAGCCCTCAGGAGATTAGCCCTCAGGAGATTAGCCCTCAGGAGATTAGCCCTCAGGAGATTAGCCCTCAGGAGATTAGCCCTCAGGAGATCAGCCCTCAGGAGATCAGCCCTCAGGAGATCAGGGCTCAGGAGATCAGCCCTCGGGAGATCAGGGCTCAGGAGATCAGCCATCAGGAGATCAGGGCTCAGGAGATCAGCCCTCAGGAGATTAGCCCTCAGGAGATTAGCCCTCAGGAGATTAGCCCTCAGGAGATTAGCCCTCAGGAGATTAGCCCTCAGGAGATTAGCCCTCAGGAGATTAGCCCTCAGGAGATCAGCCCTCAGGAGATCAGGGCTCAGGAGATCAGGGCTCAGGAGATCAGGGCTCAGGAGATCAGGGCTCAGGAGATCAGGGCTCAGGAGATCAGGGCTCAGGAGATCAGGGCTCAGGAGATCAGCTCTCAGGAGATCAGCCCTCAGGAGATCAGGGCTCAGGAGATCAGGGCTCAGGAGATTAGCCCTCAGGAGATTAGCCCTCAGGAGATTAGCCCTCAGGAGATTAGCCCTCAGGAGATTAGCCCTCAGGAGATTAGCCCTCAGGAGATTAGCCCTCAGGAGATTAGCCCTCAGGAGATTAGCCCTCAGGAGATTAGCCCTCAGGAGATTAGCCCTCAGGAGATTAGCCCTCAGGAGATTAGCCCTCAGGAGATTAGCCCTCAGGAGATCAGCCCTCAGGAGATCAGCCCTCAGGAGATCAGCCCTCAGGAGATCAGCCTCAGGAGATCAGCCCCCAGGAGATCAGCCCTCAGGAGATCAGGGCTCAGGAGATCAGCCCCGAGGAGATCAGCCCCCAGGAGATCAGCCCCCAGGAGATCAGCCCCCAGGAGATCAGCCCCCAGGAGATCAGCGCTCAGGAGATCAGGGCTCTGGAGATCAGCCCCCAGGAGATCAGCCCTCAGGAGATCAGCCCCCAGGAGATCAGCGCTCAGGAGATCAGGGCTCAAGAGATCAGGGCTCAAGAGATCAGGGCTCAAGAGATCAGGGCTCAAGAGATCAAGGCTCAAGAGATCAGGGCTCAAGAGATCAGGGCTCAAGAGATCAGGGCTCAAGAGATCAGGGCTCAAGAGATCAGGGCTCAAGAGATCAGGGCTCAGGAGATCAGGGCTCAGGAGATCAGCCCCCAGGAGGTCAGCCCTGAGGAGGTCAGCCCTGAGGAGATCAGCCCTCAGGAGATCAGCCCTCAGGAGATCAGGGCTCAGGAGATCAGCCCTCAGGAGATCAGGGCTCAGGAGATCAGCCCTCAGGAGATCAGGGCTCAAGAGATCAGGGCTCAAGAGATCAGGGCTCAAGAGATCAGGGCTCAAGAGATCAGGGCTCAGGAGATCAGGGCTCAGGAGATCAGGGCTCAGGAGATCAGGGCTCAGGAGATCAGGGCTCAGGAGATCAGGGCTCAGGAGATCAGCCCTGAGGAGGTCAGCCCTGAGGAGATCAGCCCTGAGGAGATCAGCCCTGAGGAGATCAGCCCTGAGGAGATCAGCCCTGAGGAGATCAGCCCTCAGGAGATCAGCCCTCAGGAGATCAGCACTCAGGAGATCAGCACTCAGGAGATCAGCGGCTCAGGAGATCAGGGCACAGAAGATCAGGGCTCAGGAGACCAGTTCTCAGAACTCGATCAGGAGATCAGGGCTCAGGAGATTAGCCCTCAGGAGATTAGCCCTCAGGAGATTAGCCCTCAGGAGATCAGCCCTCAGGAGATCAGCCATCAGGAGATTAGCCCTCAGGACATCAGCCCTCAGGAGATCAGGGCTCAGGACATCAGCCCTCAGGAGACCAGGGCTCAGGAGACCAGGGCTCAGGAGATCAGCCCTCAGGAGATCAGCCCTCAGGAGATCAGCCCTCAGGAGATCAGGGCTCAGGACATCAGCCCTCAGGAGATCAGGGCTCAGGACATCAGCCCTCAGGAGACCAGGGCTCAGGAGACCAGGGCTCAGGAGATCAGCCCTCAGGAGATCAGCCCTCAGGAGATCAGCCCTCAGGAGATCAGGGCTCAGGAGATCAGGGCTCAGGAGATCAGGACATCAGCCCTCAGGAGATCAGGGCTCAGGACATCAGCCCTCAGGAGATCAGGGCTCAGGAGATCAGGGCTCAGGAGATCAGCCCTCAGGAGATTAGCCCTCAGGATATTAGCCCTCAGGAGATCAGCCCTCAGAAGATCAGCCCCCAGGAGATCAGCCCTCAGGAGATCAGGGCTCAGGAGATCAGGGCTCAGGAGATCAGGGCTCAGGAGATCAGGGCTCAGGAGATCAGGGCTCAGGAGATCAGGGCTCAGGAGATCAGGGCTCAGGAGATCAGCCCCCAGGAGATCAGCCCCCAGGAGATCAGCCCCCAGGAGATCAGCCCCCAGGAGATCAGCGCTCAGGAGATCAGGGCTCTGGAGATCAGCCCCCAGGAGATCAGCCCTCAGGAGATCAGCCCCCAGGAGATCAGCGCTCAGGAGATCAGGGCTCAAGAGATCAGGGCTCAAGAGATCAGGGCTCAAGAGATCAGGGCTCAAGAGATCAGGGCTCAAGAGATCAGGGCTCAAGAGATCAGGGCTCAGGAGATCAGGGCTCAAGAGATCAGGGCTCAGGAGATCAGGGCTCAGGAGATCAGGGCTCAGGAGATCAGCCCCCAGGAGATCAGCCCCCAGGAGATCAGCCCCCAGGAGATCAGCGCTCAGGAGATCAGGGCTCAGGAGATCAGGGCTCAGGAGATCAGCCCCCAGGAGATCAGCCCCCAGGAGATCAGCCCCCAGGAGATCAGCCCCCAGGAGATCAGCCCCCAGGAGATCAGCGCTCAGGAGATCAGGGCTCAGGAGATCAGCCCCCAGGAGGCCAGCCCCCAGGAGGCCAGCCCTGAGGAGATCAGCCCTGAGGAGATCAGCCCTGAGGAGATCAGCACTCAGGAGATCAGGGCTCAGAAGATCAGGGCTCAGGAGACCAGTTCTCAGAACTCGATCAGGAGATCAGGGCTCAGGAGATCAGCCCCCAGGAGATCAGCCCCCAGGAGGTCAGCCCTGAGGAGATCAGCCCCCAGGAGATCAGCCCTCAGCAGATCAGCCCCCAGGAGATCAGCGCTCAGGAGATCAGGGCTCTGGAGATCAGCCCCCAGGAGATCAGCCCCCAGGAGATCAGCCCTCAGGAGATCAGCCCCCAGGAGATCAGCGCTCAGGAGATCAGGGCTCAGGAGATTAGCCCTCAGGATATTAGCCCTCAGGAGATCAGCCCTCAGAAGATCAGCCCCCAGGAGATCAGCCCTCAGGAGATCAGGGCTCAGGAGATCAGGGCTCAGGAGATCAGGGCTCAGGAGATCAGGGCTCAGGAGATCAGCCCCCAGGAGATCAGCCCCCAGGAGATCAGCCCCCAGGAGATCAGCGCTCAGGAGATCAGGGCTCAGGAGATCAGCCCCCAGGAGGCCAGCCCCCAGGAGGCCAGCCCTGAGGAGATCAGCCCTGAGGAGATCAGCCCTGAGGAGATCAGCACTCAGGAGATCAGGGCACAGAAGATCAGGGCTCAGGAGACCAGTTCTCAGAACTCGATCAGGAGATCAGGGCTCAGGAGATCAGGGCTCAGGAGATCAGCCCCCAGGAGATCAGCCCTGAGGAGAACAGCCCTGAGGAGATCAGCCCTGAGGAGATCAGCCCTGAGGAGATCAGCCCTGAGGAGATCAGCGGCTCAGGAGATCAGGGCACAGAAGATCAGGGCTCAGGAGACCAGTTCTCAGAACTCGATCAGGAGATCAGGGCACAGAAGATCAGGGCTCAGGAGACCAGTTCTCAGAACTCGATCAGGGGCTCAGGAGAGCAAAGCTCAGGAAATAAGGGGCTCAGGAGATCAGGGCTCAAGAGCTGCATATTAACCAGGGCTGTGGAGTCGGATTCGGAGCTCATTTTGGTGGAGTTGGAGTCGGTATAAAATGGAGCGACTCCGACTCCTAAAATCTATAATAAATTGGGTCCAGCGGTCAGTGCAGAATGGGCTGAATATTTTTTCATAGGAATTTGGGAAAGTTATGAAATGTCCTATAAATGGCTGTTCCATTCCTGATCTAAGGCTGCATTCACACACACAGCAATTTTGCTGCGTTTTTTGAGAATACGTTTGTCAGCTGCAAAATCAGATCAGCTTGTTAACAAACCGCATCACCTGAAAGGCTTCTGAGCTCATAGATAATGTTTTCAATAGCAAAAGCAGATTAGAAAACACCACAAACTGACTGCTCATTCTGTGCGGATCCACACAACATGCGGTGTCTGAATGTCCCATCTTTCACCCATTGCCTTTGCTGGATGCTGGAGTCACTGCATTTCACTGAATTATTTTGCCATCAATGTTCGATATGTTTGTGACAAGAAAAAAATTGTTAGGAAGACACCGGCAGTAAAAGATACTAAAGGTGGCTTTACACACAACGACATCGCTGTAACGTCACCGGTTTTGTGACATAATAGCGACCTCCCCAGCGACATTGCAGTGTCTGAAACACATCAGCGACCTGGCCCCTGCTGTGAAGTTGCTGATCACTACAAATCGTTCAGGACCATTCTTTGGTCCTTTGTTTCCCGCTGTGCAGCGGTGGCCGCGGGTAACCTCAGTGACAGCTCAGCTGATCGCGCTACTCACCGCCGCTCCGGTCAGCTCCACGCAGCAACTGAGGTGAGTAGCGCGATCAGCTGAGCTGTCACTGAGGTTACCCGTGGCCACCGCTGGATCCAGTGACAGCGAGTAACCTCAGTGACAGCTCAGCTGATCGCGCGGCTGTCTTCAGTTGCTGCGTGGAGGTGACCGGAGCGGCGGTGTATTCTGCAGCTCCGGTCACCTTCATGCAGCAGAGCTGGAAGCGACGCTGGAGGTCCGTGGATTACGCCGGACATGGAGGGCTTTGTCAGGTTTAATAAATTGGTGATGAGGGACTTTGTTTGTGTTTTTTATTTCTAATAAATTATTTTTTCGGGTGTGTGTGTTTATTTACTGTCACTTACAGATTAATCATGGAAGGTATCTCGGGGAGACGCCTGACATGATTAACCTAGGACTTATTGGCAGCTATGGGCTGCCAATAACTCCTTATTATCCCCGATTTGCCAACGCACCAGGGCAAATCGGGAAGAGCCGGGAACAGTCCCAGAACTGGCGCATATAATGTATGCGGCAATTCTGGGCGGCTGCTGACTGATATTGTTAGGCTGGGGGGCTCCCCATAACGTGGAGCTCCCCATCCTGAGAATACCAGCCTTCAGCCGTATGGCTTTATCTGGCTGGTATTAAAATTGGGGGGGGGACCGCACGCCGTTTTTTTTAATTATTTATTTATTTATTTCTATACTCCATAGTGACACGCCCACCGGCTGCTGTGATTGGGTGCAGTGAGACACCTGTCACTCAGCGTGGGGGCATGTCTCACTGCAACCAATCATAGGCGCCTGTGGGCAGAGAAAGTAGGGAATACGAAATTGTTTAATGAGCGGCCGGCTTTTTCAAAATAGTAAAAGCCGCCGCAGCAGTGTGACTGCCGTGCAGCGCCGCGCCAGGGATCGGTGAGTATGAGAGAGGAGGGGAAAATGACCGACAGACTGTGAGAGAGGGACAGAGATAGTGAAGGACTGACAGAGAGAGAATAGAGACCGAGAGGGAGAGACCGACTGACAGAGAATAGTGATTGACAGATATTGTGACACATCACTCGTTTACTAGCTAGGTCATTCTGCAGGTCCGGATCGCTGTTGCGTTGTTGGCCAGGTTTGCCTGTTTGACAGCTCACCAGAGACTTTGTAGCGATCCCGGCCAGGTTGGGATCGCTGAAAGTCTCAGTGTGTAAAGGGACCTTTGAGCTCATCACAGCAGCCAGTTTCTCCAGGCCTTAGTGGAAAAAGTTCTGCAAGATTAGGAACGCAAAAAAGAACAGGTTCTTGCCATTGTAACGGACAATGCTTCACACATGATAAGTACAATTACACTGATAAATGAGATAATGAACAACATCTAGAATGTAGGATTCAGTATGTGTGAGATGGAGCCACAGCGCTGCTCATGTAACTGAGGAACAAGCAGATATTACAACAGAAGAACAGCAAAATGATACTTTAGGATTAGATGATCTTGTTGAAGCTGCTTCAAAACACTTTCCTATTCATCACATGCGCTGTGTTGTAAACAATAGGATAAAGAGTTGCACACCAGTCACAATGTATAGGGGAATAATGAAAAGCAGAACTGCTATGGGAATGCTAGACTGAAAATTTTTCTTGTAGTCCCAGATCACATCAGGACTACAAGATCCCAGGTACCTTCAGTTGCACCACAACTAATGGGGTGTACTTAATTATATGTACCAAATGTCCAACTGGGGGTCTGTATGTAGGGGAGACCGGACAACAGCTCAGGACAAGGATGAATTCTCACCGCCACACAATTAGAGAAAAAAGGATGGATCTACCTGTGGCCAAACATTTTTGTAACTCAGACCACAGCATCATGGACATGAAATTGCTGGTATTGAAAGGGAATTTCAAGTCCCAGAGAGACAGGAGACTCTGGGAGTACAAACTTATGATGACCTTTGACACATTCAGAGCAGGAATGAATGTGTCTCATGGATTCATGTCTTTTTACATCAGTTAAGGCTGCTTTCACACTACGTCTTTTTAACATGCGTCCTGAACGTTTTTTTAACGCAGAAACGGATCCAGTGCAAATGCGTTTTCATTTCAATGCATTTGCAATGGACTCGCGTTAACATGCGTTCACCTGCGTTTGCGTGTGTTATAGTCAGGATCCAGCAACTTGCAGTTTTTTAACATCTTTCAAAAACGCTACTTGTAGCGTTTTTGAGCTGCGTCCAAATTCTGCAAATTGCTGGATCCTAACTAAACAGCACGCAAACGCATGTGAACGCTGGCATGCTGATAGGCAGGATCCTGCTTGCTCTACTGAGCATGCCCAGAACGAGCCTCCGTGATCAGTCTATCTCTCTCCTACCTCTCTGTCTCTCTCCCCCTCTCTCTCTGTCTCTCCCCCTCCCTCTCCCCCACCTGAGAGCTGCGGACACTCATAACCAAGGTAAATATCGGGTAACCACTTATCTTAGTTACCCGATGTTTACGTTGGTAACGTGTGCAGGGAGCCCGGCTCCTAGCAGCTGCAGACGCTTGTAACCAAAGTAAATATCGGGTATCCAAGCAAGTATACCCGATGTTTACCTTGGTTACGAGCCTCGCAGCTGTCAGATGCCGGCTCCCAGTCTGGCACGTTTAGTTCCCCTCACTCCCGATCACATGACTCCAATGCCTGCCCCTAAACATCCAGTGACAGGATCCTGCAAAATAAGACATGCGTTTGCATGCATTTTTTGCTGTAAAAGCAGGATCCGCTTTTTCAGCAAAAAACCATTCAGGACGCATGTTAAAAAGACGTAGTGTGAAAGCAGCCTAAGAGATGTGCTCCTCTGACCATCCGAGCGCATGACAGCCCTGGACCAGACCCTTATCAGAGGACAATAAAACTTTCACACTGAACTGCAGCAATATTTATGGCCACAACAGTTTGCCCCCCTGCCATAGAGATAGTTCTGTTTCATATAACTTGTTTTTTGTTTTTTTCTTACTGCACTATTCTATGTCCTGTTGTGTATAAATATGTGACTCTTCAGATTTTGTGTTATACCATGCCTGATGAAGAGACCTGAGTAGTCTCAAAGCTGCTATTATCACCATCTTTTCAGTTACCATTAAAAGGCATCAACCACTGAGGACTTCAGTTCTTTTAAACAATTTTTTATATAACACTATGTAATGCACTATGTAAGTGGCAAAAAACAGTCTTCAACAAAAACACACTAAATAATAACATTTAGTATATTGCTTATATTTAAGTGAAAAATGTATTGTAGTACAATGTAAACATCAGACATTTAATAATTTTTATGATACAATAATCAATATATTTAGATAGAACATAAAATATATTTATTGGCTACAACTTTATAACACAAAAACCTGTAATAAATTGTAAATATGTAATACAATATGTAATACAAGATATATATGTAATGTACTGTATATTACATAGTGTATTACATATTTACAATTTATTACAGGTTTTTGTGTTCTAAAGTTGTATCCAATAAATATATTTTATGTTCTATCTAAATATCTTGATTATTGTATCGTAAACATGATTAACTGTCTGATGTTCACATTGTACTACAATACATTTTTCACTTAACTATAAGCAATATATGAGGAGTCGGAGTCGGTGCAAGGGAAATTGAGGAATCGGATTCGAATGTTTGGCTTACCGACTCCACAGCCCTGATATTAACAATAGTTATTGTGGTCATATGGTTGTGGGTCTCTATAGCTGTGAATCAGTTGTATGTTGCTGCCATCTAGTGGTAATTCCAATAAATATTAGTTTCAGTTTTAGTCAGTGCAATGTGAGGAGCATATCTCTCTTGTGTGGCCTTCAGAAAGACAAAGTTTTTGACCGGTAGTGGGTCTAGGACAATCATCTTACGACTACCACAGTTACACGTGATCACTTTACTGCTGCACGTTTTCGTTCATGGAGGTAAAAATAATCCACCGTTGCTTCATCTCTGCGTGTGTACATTTGAATCCATCCACCCTGGAGCGCAATGGTCATGTCTGCCTCACCTAGTGGAAACGAAGGTAAGACTCCTCACACCTCTATCCAACTACCTACCTTCAATCGCCTCTAAGTGGCGACAGAACAGTCAAAACTCCTTTACAGCCCAAAGTCAAAAACTTCCTTAGAGCCCAACTCAGTCAGAAGACTTATTATCAGCCCAAAACCCCTGCTACAGATCCCTAAGGACCTTGTATCCCTCTCTGTAATCTGCCCAGCAACAGCCCTTGTGCTGGAATCTGCCTAGCAACAGGCCTCGTGCAGTAATCTGCCTGCAGCAGTGCATGCCTGGACAAGCGCCACGTCCTGTATCACCTCTGCCTGCATTGAAAAGAAACAGTGTATGCACCTGCTGTTTCCCTCTTGCCATACACCTTCTATAAACTTGCAGTATATTATACCTGATCGCTGCAGATTGCCGGACTGCAAACCCCAAAGATTCGCTAAAAGCACCTTGGGAATCTCATCAGGGAGTCCTTACGGAGCTGCACAGTGATTTTCGGACCCCTATTCAAAGGTTGAGTTTCTTAAAGAGACTACACCTTAAATCAAACTGGCCAAAAAAGACCTTGGACAGTTCCCCACTGCTGAAACAGAGCAAATACAACCTGATACTGTCCATTATGAAGCCCAGGAACCAGAACCACACTCCCAGCAGACCAAGTTGTCCGACCGAGATGCTCTTACAAACCAACGATAAAGGCCACTGAAAACTATCACACTATGAAAGATGAGCCATGTGAACACCTGGAAGAACAGTGGGAACAAGTCACCTATTACATGTCAAGACTTGAATCCTCATCAGGTTATCCCGCTTGCTTACAAGCCGCTATGGAACGGCTGAACACAGCTCAAGAAAGATACAAGAGACTGTCAACAAGGTACATTACCTTTCTAAAAGACTCAAGGTACAAAAGAGTGCATGACGTCACCTTTCTCCCATTTATTCACTTCTGAAGGTTCATCGACGAGCAGTCTCAGATCAGGAATGACCCCAGCCTTGATTTCCTGCAGTTCAACACTGCAGCTCCAACAACATCATTATCAATGTACAAAAGCGTCATACATGAACGCAGAGAAATTAAGAACACTGTGAGTGTAAAGGTCCAGTCACACTAAACAACTTACCAGCGATCCCAACAACGATAGGGATCGCTGGTAAGTTGCTAGGAGGTTGCTGGTGAGCTGTCACACTGCGACGCTCCAGCGATCCCACCAGCAACCTGACCTGGCAGGGATCGCTGGAGCGTCGCTACACGAGTTGCTGGTGAGCTCACCAGCAACCAGTGACCAGCCCCCAGCGCCGCGTGGAAGATGCTGCGCTTGGTAACTAAGGTAAATATTGGGTAACCAACCTGATATTTACCTTGGTTACCAGCGCACGCAGCTACACGTGCAGGGAGCAGCGCACACCGCTTAGCGCTGGCTCCCTGCTCTCCTAGTTACAGCACACATCGGGTTAATTACCCGATGTGTGCTGCAGCTACATGTGCACAGAGCAGGGAGCAGCGCACACCGCTTAGCGCTGGCTCCCTGCTCTCCAAGTTACAGCACACATCGGGTTAATTACCCGATGTGTGCTGCAGCTACATGTGCACAGAGCAGGAGCCGGCACTAACAGTGAGAGCGGCGGAGGCTGGTAACGAAGGTAAATATCGGGTAACCAAGGACAGGGCTTCTTGGTTACCTGATGTTTACCGTGGTTACCAGCCTCCGCAGAAGCCGGCTCCTGCTGCCTGCACATTCAGTTGTTGCTCTGTCGCTGTCACACACAGCGATCTGTGCTTCACAGCGGGACAGCAACAACTAAAAAATGGCCCAGGACATTCAGCAACAACCAACGACCTCAAAGCAGGGGCCAGGTTGTTGCTGGATGTCACACACAGCGACATCAGTAGCAACATCGCTGCTACGTCACAAAAGTTGTTCGTTAGCAGCGATGTTGCTAGCGATGTTGCTTAGTGTGACGGGGCCTTTAGGAAGAGTGACCTACCATCACCTGCAGTAGCCACACGTGAACAGTACACCACCTCATCAGGAGACAAGTCATTCAATAGAGAATGTCCCATCCATAAAAAAACCACACTCAATGAACAAGTGCAGAGGGTTTAGATCCACAACCTTACAGGAGCGCAAGAAAGTCCTCACTGAGCTTGGGGTATGTTTCAAATACTGTGCATCCCTGGAGCACATGGCCAAAGACTGTAAATCCATCATCAAGTGTGAGGAGTGTCATAGCGAAAAACACGCCTCAGCCATGCACCCAACCCAGCTAGCTAGAGATGCACCGGCTGCAGTCACCACCACTCCAAGTCATGGCAGGGAGTCCGAGAATCCGACTAACACCACCACAGCCATCTCATGCGAAGAGGTATGTGCAGAAGGCCTTGCCTAATTAAGGTTTATCAAGAGGGAGATCCAGAAAAAGCAATGAAGGTGTATGCCATCATGGACGACCAAGACAACCGGTCCCTAGCAGGATCCAAATTCTTTGAAGCCTTTGGAATTAAAGGATTGTCAGAACCCTACACCTTGAACACCTGGTCGGGTCGCATAGAGACTAGCGGCAGAAGAGCCAAGGGATTCATCACTTCTCCTATCAACGGGGAGATCGAAATACCTCTACCGACGCTTATTGAATGCGACCAAATACTCAACCACAGGGATGAGATTCCTACCCCTGAAGCTTCACTTCATCAACCACACCTAAGGCACCTGGCTAGTGTTATCCCACCTATGGACAACAATGCAGATATCCTACTCCTGCTTGGCAGAGACAATCTAAGGGTACACAAGGTGCGACAACAGTGTAATGGGCATGACTATGCACCAGACGCCCAGTGACTGGACTTGGGATGGGTAGTGATAGGAAACGTGTGCGTTGATCGATCAGGAATCGACCCCTTCAAGACTTACGTGCGTGGAGATGGATGCACAACCTTCTTAAAGCCTTGTCCTAATCACTATGGAGTGAAAGAGAGTCTCCAGGCTCCATACAGCTACCTGACATCACATCTCTACAAATCAACAACTTGGGAACATCAGTCTTTCACGGAAGACGATAAAGTAGCCTTGTCAGTAGAGGACAGAGAATTCATCAAAATAATGGACTGTGAGTTTTCTAGAGATAAAACCAACCACTGGGTCTCTCCATTACCCTTCCGATCTACCAGGGTAAGAACCCCAAACAACCGAGAACAAGCTCAGACAAGGTGTAACTCTTTTCAGCGTTCCATGAACAGCAAGCCTGAAATGAGAGAACACAGCGTTGCCTTTATGGACAAGGAAGTCTGTAACGAATCCAGCAGATCACGCAACTAGACCTATGTCTATAAGTTCTTTTGCTAACTCTTCTTGGCTTACAGGTCCAGAGTTCCTGCTGAGACAGTCAAAAGAAGGTGTCCAGGAAGCCTTCAGCATCCTAGATCCAGACAATGATCCAGAAATCCGAGCTGAAGTCAACACCCTGGCCACTAGTGTAGATAAAAGCTCAATCCTTGGTTGCCAACGTTTTGAACGTTTCTCCAGCTGGATGAGACTCGTCAGGACTATCGCAAGGTAGTGTATATTGCCAGATGCTATCGTAATGACCTTGAAGATAAAGACTGTCATCGCTGGCATGTCTGCCACAAGCCCCTCTCTGCTGGGGACATCTCCCATAGTGAGTCCCTCATAATACGCCACGTCCAACAGAGAGAATTTGCCATGGAATGGAAGTGTTTATACAACAAACAACAGATTCCATTAAGAAGCCCTCTTGCTAATTTAAACCCAGTTATGGACAGTTCCAGCTTACTGAGAGTTGGTGGTCGTTTAAACCAAGTTCATCTTGGAGTTGCAGAAAAAAAAACCCTCATCATTCCCAACAAACATCATGTTCCAGTCTTGCTGATCCGACACCACCATGAAAAGACTGAACATCAAGGCAGGCAAATCACTGAGGGCAAGTTACGGTCTGCAGGCCTCTGGATGTCCGAATGAAGAGACATGTAGCACAAATACTGCATGATTCAGTTAACTGGCATAAAGTGAGAGGAAAACAACTGCACCAACAAATGGCTGTGTGACGCCCTTGCAAAACCAGGTAGTCACAAATAGGCCCCTGCATAACACCTTCCTTCACTAGGAAACACACAGCCAACCATTAAACCCTCTATTCACCCCTCTTAGAGACAGATAGACACACCAGTGGGCGTGACCAGGCGGTTGGGACATGCCTACCCAGGGGTTTAGACAGCCCGGGGCGGGAAACGCAGGCAGATCAGTTTTGGAGGTCAAGTGCAGAGGAGGTCAGGCCTGTGTGTCAGGCCTGAAGTTGACTGATAGGTACCAGGGTAGGAGCCCTGGTGCCTTGGCTAGGAGGCAGATGGTGGTCTCCGTCAGCAGGAGACGGGAAGATGGCTCGGTGGAACCAAGGTAGACCGGGCCAGGGTAGGAGGCCGCCGGTACCGACACGGGGAACCTACCCGGAAACCGTAGCACAAAGGGGGGTACTCGGACCCTGAAGCCAGGAACCAGAACCTACTGGAACTGGTTAATTAACCGATTGAGGCCAGGACTAGAGGTCCTGTCCCACCCAAAGTCCCTCATAGAAGACAACAGCCCACCAATTAGGGATAAGAGGTCACCGCCAGGGCCCATAGATCCCACGGGCCAGCGTCTGTGGGCACGGCTCCTTAGGCCACATCCAGCCGGGAGCGGACTCCTACGTTTCATGCTGGGAAGTCTTTTCTACTTAAACAGTGCAGGAAAAGGATAGAGACCACCAGCCTGGTGGGGAATCCCGAACGCAACCGGTCGCAGCACCGGCCACCACCACCTTGGTTTACCAGAGACTTGTGTGTTTTACTAAAAGTGAGTACACCAGCACCCTCTGCGGTCATCATCTCCCTTGCACCAGAGTCATCGGGTCCCGGGGCTACCATCCCTGCCCACGGAGGGGTTAACATCTTGCTGCACAACATCTCCCCCAGGTGCCCTGTAACAGCAGCGGTGGTGTCCCACCTCACCACACACCGTGGGTGGCGTCTGTGACGGGGTGTACAGCAGAGCAAGGAGAGACAACAGGCCGAGGAACGATCCAACAGGTTTATTCACAAGAACACTGGAACAGCACACGATAAGTCCACGTAAAACAGATTCGGGGGCCCTTCCCGACAATCCTCGGACCGGATTACAAAGCAATCGTCCTTACAGTAGTCCAAAGAGTTCCACACAATCCCACGGGCCGCCACACAGGCCTAGCTCCGTCCGTGTCCACAGCCACACAGGCTGGAGCTCCTGCTCCCTTCAAGTTTCAGCTCACTCTGAAGTTACAAAAAAAGGAAATGCATTGTCTGGGCTGCTTGACCAGCCCACCATGTTTGTTCAGGGGGTAGGGGTCACACATCCTATCATCAATGGTTTGGTCCATCACAGGGCTCCGATATGTCTGCCAGCCACAGTAGATGAAGGGATCCCCTGCTGTGCAGAACAATGACTATTCCTTCACTGGCCAATTCAATTACAGATTAGATACACAACTCTGGAAAGAAGAGGACAGGCTATTTACATAATCACATTAGATGCCCAGACTACAATTGTATGAGAGAGACACATTGAGATCAGTAGCTCCCCCAAGGAAATACATGAATTACAACTAATACAACCAGGGAAATATGCATATCATGACATAGTATCACAGCATATACAGTGAGAGGGTAAATTACATCTTCACAATCCCTCCCCCTCCCAACTTGTGTACGTACTAGGGACCTCTACAGGTCACTGGTTAAGTACACACAGGCAGAGCGTTACTTACATGTGGCTTCATGCAGCCACGAATTGGCATCGTAGCTCTCCCACATCATTGCCCAGGAGAACAGCTGCAGGCAGACCACCCATCACCCCAACCACACATCGCTTGACCCCAAAACCAAAGTTCAGATCCACAGTGGCTGTGGGAATAGTCCTCCATTGTCCACCAGCCAGTTCAATAACAATCCCAGGTCCTCTATGGATTGCCTCAGGCCGAACCACTCGGGGATCAGCCAGTGTGAGGAAAGCACCCGAGTCACAAAATCCAACAAGTCTCTGTCCATCCAGCACAACCTCCTGCAAGTGCTTACCTCGATGAGCAGAAGTCGTCATAACTGCGGGTCGCACCCCGTAAACTCCTGGTGGTGCAACATGGGGGGCTGAGTCACTAGGCCAGTCCTCACATAACGGTGCCACATCTTCCTCCATGGCACTGGGCTGTAAATAATTAACAATCCGATTGGGTGCAGGATCAGTCCTCATTTGAACAGCTGGGCAGGAGACTTGCCGATGCCCTGGCTGTCCACATTGATAGCGTCTGAGCTGGGTCTCCCTCCATCCAAGGCGTCCTCTTGGGTAAGGGGTAGGGGAACTTGGAGGCCGGCTCCCACCTGAAGGTGCTGTAGGGGTTTGAGGATGATTCCTCCATGGCCTGGCTGGGCATGAGGCCTGCAAATGCCTGGGATGCCTACAAACATAACACCTGCGCTCTGTTACTTCCTCTCCCCGGCGTATTCCAGAAAGTGCAGTAGAAGCAACTGGAGGCACATTAACACGGGTATCAACATGTGGTGGCTTAGAGGAACGGGGAACAATGGGGACAGAATAACTGGGGGCATCCGGTGTTGTGGAGCTGTTAGGCGTCTCTCCATCCTCCAACAGAACCCTCCACTGAGGCTTGATGGTGAGAGCCTCATCAGCGAGAGCAGCAGCTTCCTCCACTGTCGCTGGTTTTCTCTCACGCACCCATTCCCGGATCTCAGCGGGGCACTGGGCAAAGAATTGTTCTTTTAGGATGACCTGCAGGAAGGTCTCCCAAGATAAGGCCTCCTCTGCCTCCAGCCAGCGATTACATATTTGTTTGAGTCTATGAGCATATATCTTAAAAGACACTTCCCCATCACAGGCTAAAGCACGGAACTGAGTCCTGTAAGTGTCTGGGGTCACAGCATAATGTTCTAGAATAGTCTGTTTAATATCCGCATACTCACAGTTCCACCGAGGGTCCATAGCTCTATAGGCTTCAGCAGCTCCACCCTCTAAGAGCCCAACCAGATGCCGGACGCGCTCCCTTTCTGGGACTTCCATTAATCGACACTGATGCTCAAAGTCCTGGAAGAAGCCCTCAATGTCACCAGCAGCCTCATTAAACTGCTTGAAGTCTTTGCGGGACACTCTGGGAAGTTCCCTCATGATGGGTGATGGGGTTACAGTCTGTCTGGAACCTCTCGCGGCTTCCACAGCGAGCTGCTTATCCAGCAATGCCATCTCCTCCATCCTGCGCTCCTTCTCTTCAGCTCCACGCATGGCCTCCCTCTTATCTTCTATGGTGGCCTCATCTCCAAGCAGTGCCATCTTTTCCTTGTACCACACAATCCATTGACTTTTTTGGGTATTTACCTCCAGCTCCCGTCTTTCCTCCCTTTGCTGTGAGGATCCTTCCTCCACGTCATTTTGCGAGCAGACTCCTTCTAGCGCCTCAATCAGCTGCTCCTTGGAGAGTTCTTTGAAACGAACTCCTACTTCACGGGCCTTTGATTGCAGGCTCCCCAAAGTCCAGGTCTTGTACTCTGCAGTGCTGGTTCCTGATGTTGAGCCATTGTCCTCCATTCCTTCTGCTCTGATCCCACCGCTGCCACCAGTTTGTGACGGGGTGTACAGCAGAGCAAGGAGAGACAACAGGCCGAGGAACGATCCAACAGGTTTATTCACAAGAACACTGGAACAGCACACGATAAGTCCACGTAAAACAGATTCGGGGGCCCTTCCCGACAATCCTCGGACCGGATTACAAAGCAATCGTCCTTACAGTAGTCCAAAGAGTTCCACACAATCCCACGGGCCGCCACACAGGCCTAGCTCCGTCCGTGTCCACAGCCACACAGGCTGGAGCTCCTGCTCCCTTCAAGTTTCAGCTCACTCTGAAGTTACAAAAAAAGGAAATGCATTGTCTGGGCTGCTTGACCAGCCCACCATGTTTGTTCAGGGGGTAGGGGTCACACATCCTATCATCAATGGTTTGGTCCATCACAGGGCTCCGATATGTCTGCCAGCCACAGTAGATGAAGGGATCCCCTGCTGTGCAGAACAATGACTATTCCTTCACTGGCCAATTCAATTACAGATTAGATACACAACTCTGGAAAGAAGAGGACAGGCTATTTACATAATCACATTAGATGCCCAGACTACAATTGTATGAGAGAGACACATTGAGATCAGTAGCTCCCCCAAGGAAATACATGAATTACAACTAATACAACCAGGGAAATATGCATATCATGACATAGTATCACAGCATATACAGTGAGAGGGTAAATTACATCTTCACAGCGTCATGAACCTATTACAGCCCAGCCCGTACATCTACGTCCCCCCATTTTATTCGGCGTGTCCGCAAGACCCCCGGGTCCGGAGACCCTCGAGCCACCATCCCTGAAGGTCCAGGCCCGAGCAGCGGCGGCTGCTGGCATGGGGGTGGCACACCCCGAAACTTGGCGTCACAAACAGGATACTTACCCATCCACTTACCTTGTGGAAGTGCGCCTTGTATTGGACAGTCAGCGGTGATCCGTTGCTAATTTTTCAGAAGTTGCCATTTTGGTCGCCATTTTGGCGCGAAAAACTACAGCCCAGCGTCTTCTTCCCCGCGAAAAGGGCGCGAAAGCCGAAGCCCCACCCCCTGGGAACGCGGCCGGAAAGTGAGGCCGGAAGTCGCAAAAGGAAACTTACAGGCCTAAAAGAGGAGTACCAGCAAGAGGCCAAGGGGGAGCAGCGGGAATATGTCTGCTCCTAAACCTGGTACTGGCCCCGTGCCGACTGCTGGAGCGGCAGCGCCCCGAGGCGGAGCGGAGATCCCCGCGGAAGAGTGCGATGCAGATCGCTTACTGATGGGGACTGCTGCCTGGCTGGAGCGGGAGCTGGCGAGATTCTGTGTCCGTGTGCGGTCACAATCCCTGCAACAGGTGCTAGAGTGGAAGGCAGAGGTTCGAAGAATGGTGGCCGTGGTGTGGGCCCGTGAGTGCCGAGCTGCCCGTACAGTGTCGCGACGGGAGAAAGGTACCCAGACCGTTTCATCCTCGCTAACCTGCCCGGAGCTGGAGCCTGTTTCCTATGTAATGGGAGAGTGCCGGCCGGCACTGCTCCCGGGAGCAGTGGCATCACCTGCTATACCACCCCCGTTCCCGATGGAAGTTCAGAGCTCCGGGATGCATTGTAGCTGGTCCCAGAATGCTGGCGCCCAGTGAGCCATATGGGTCCATGCAGCAGTGGTAGTCGTTCCCGGCTACCCACAAGTTCAGTTCCCCGTTGGGACAGTGTGCCTTTGATATTTCCCGTTTGCAGTTGGGTGGTTGAAGTGGAAAGGACCCGGTCCATCCCGTTCCGGTTATGTTATGTAACGTTTAAGTAACCTACCTCCCGTAAGGGAAGAAACAAAATATTCTTGAAATGTAAATATGTTATTATGCTTGTAAAATGTTTTATTCTTTTATTTCTTGCAGTAAAAAGAAACCGGTGGTGGTCGGACAGCCCGCGGACGGTCTGTGTTTAACCAAGGGGGAGTGTGACGCCCTGACAAAACCAGGTAGTCACAAATAGGCCCCTGCATAACACCTTCCTTCACTAGGAAACACACAGCCAACCATTAAACCCTAGTCACCCCCTTAGGGACAGATAGACACACCAGTGGGCGTGACCAGGCGGTTGGGACACGTCCATCCATGGGTTTAGACAGCCCGGGGCGGAAAAAGCAGGCAGATCAGTTTTGGAGGTCAAGTGCAGAGGAGGTCAGGCCTGTGTGTCAGGCCTGAAGTTGACTGACAGGTACCAGGGTAGGAGCCCTGGTGCCTTGGCTAGGAGGCAGATGGTGGTCTCCGTCAGCAGGAGACAGGAAGACGGCTCAGTGGAACTGAGGTGGACCGGGCCAGGGTAGGAGCCCGCCGGTACCGATACGGGGAACCGACCCGGAAACCGTAGCACAAAGGGGGGTACTCAGACCCTGAAGCCAGGAACCAGAACCTACTGGAACTGGTTAATTAACCGATTGAGGCCAGGACTAGAAGTCCTGTCCCACCCAAAGTCCCTCATAGAAGACAACAGCCCACCGATTAGGGATAAGAGGTCACCGCTAGGGCCCATAGATCCCACGGGCCAGCGTCTGTGGGCACGGCTCCTTAGGCCACATCCAGCCGGGAGCAGACTCCTACATTTCATACTGGGAAGTCTTTTCTACTTAAACAGTGCAGGAAAAGGATAGAGACCACCAGCCGGGTGTGGGATCCCGAACGCAACCAGCCGCGGCACCGGCCACCACAATCTTGGTTTACCAGAGACTTGTGTGTTTTACTAAAAGTGAGTACACCAGCACCCTCTGCGGTCATCATCTCCCCTGCACCAGAGTCATCGGGTCCCGGGGCCACCATCCCTGCCCACGGAGGAGTTAACATCTTGCTGCACAACATCTCCCCCGGGTGCCCCATAACAGCAGTGGTGGTGTCCCACCTCACCACACACCGTGGGTGGCGTCACGAACCTATTACGGCCTAGCCAGTACATCTACGTTACCCCATTTTATTCGGTGTGTCCGCGAGACCCCCGGGTCCGGAGACCCTCAAGCCACCACCCCTGAAGGTCCGGGCCCGAGCAGCGGTGGCTGTTGGCAAGGGGGCGGCACAGCTGACTTGCCTACAGACAGACTTTCTACAGAGCAACCTTCCACCTACATTGGTCTAGACATCTTCGGGACATGGATGGTGTCCACATGCAGAACTCGCGACTGCCACACAAACAGTAAGCATAAATAAACTGGAGGACAGGGAGTAAAATAAATTATTGTATAAGTATCACACCATGAAAAAGTGCTTAAGACAAAAACATAATCATGAAATCACATAAAGTGCAAGGCCAGGGTGTCACAAACCACCGGGGGGGTCACTCAGAAATCCCCCGCGCTGGCTACCAGTACGTCACAATCGGGGGGTAACAAGTGGGGGTCACCCCTCCTTTATACCTCCCGACCGACAGACAGAGCACGTGACGCGCTCTCTAGCGCCCCTCTTATAGTCAGGCCAATTATGGAATTGCCCGACAATAAGCAAGGAGGCCGCTATACTACTTATGCCGATTATTGAAGGGTCCCCAGTGAGAGTAGGGTATATATTCCCCCGACCTCCGCGGGCGGAATATATAAAATCTCCCCGAATCTCACTGGCCTCCCCACAATAATCCTTGGCACAAACTCGCTGCCACCAACCGCTTCACGGTAACTATTAGCCGAACACACAGACGTGGGATTCAAGATCGAGATAACAGAACAGCCCAAGATTAATTATATAATTTAATCAGCCTAAAGCACACTAGAAACTACAATATATACAATAGGGAATCTACAGAATATACATATGTCAGAGTACAGTTACAATCAAAGCATGGGTTACAAACAGGCATACACAGTTCCAGCAGTTACCTTGTTGCGTCTGGCCACAGGGGGGCGCTGTAGACCAGGTTTCCAGGAACTCCCTCACAGGTCTTTCCCAACCAGGCCCCCGAGCAGAAGAACACTGGAAAATGGCCGAAGTAGGGTTATCAACCTGGGCAGATCCAGGTCCCCTCCTACCTTAGTGACCTCACAGGGAAGCACTGCCACTCCCCCTGCATGGATCAGAATTATCCAGCAAAGGGGATATTGGCCATAACTTTGCCTGGGAGCGTCGTAGGCAGACGCCAATGCTCTCATTGTGACAGTTATGAATTTAGCTACAGAACGAGGGGACTCATGACCTGTCTGCCAGTTCCCCATTGGCTGATATCACGCCTGGGGCATTTCCCAATGTCCTGCTCCCATAAAAAGGGGGTGCCGGCATCGTCCACATGCGGAGACACCATTTTTATGGTTGCCATATTTATCGGAAATATGGCTTGCGAGATATGAACCATTTTTTACTGGAGTCGTTCTGTCTGGCTATTTCCATAGCCTTGCTAACTAGCTAGCAGCCCCCACTACAGGGTCACGGCAGGGAGTCATCCTGTGTCCATTGTCCCTAAGCCACCTAATTTCCATATCACAGGACATGGCCATGGGATTTGTTGCTAAACCAGTTGTGTGAAGGAAAGGGGGGGGTGACACCAGGAGAGGGCTTCCTGACATACTTGAATATCATGATTTATCGTCATATCTCCGGATTTACCTCACACCTCCCCCCTTTTGAGGGCGCTAGGGGGCAGCACACTCC
The DNA here is from genome assembly GCF_048569485.1 of Anomaloglossus baeobatrachus. Classification (NCBI taxonomy): domain Eukaryota; kingdom Metazoa; phylum Chordata; class Amphibia; order Anura; family Aromobatidae; genus Anomaloglossus; species Anomaloglossus baeobatrachus. Next base: position 2,024,746 of record NC_134355.1, on the reverse strand, counting down.
GGTGTTCCCCCGTGCGCCCGTCCGCGACCTCTCCTTGTCGGGACAGCCCGTCTGCGTTACCGTGGTCACGGCCCCTTTTGTGGCGAATGGTGAAGTTGTATTGCTGGAGCGCAAGGCTCCATCGCAACAATCGCCCATTCGTCCCAGAGACGGTGTGCAACCAGCTGAGGGGATTGTGGTCCGTCTCCACGATGAAGTGGCGCCCGTATAGATAGGGTTGCAGACGCTGCAGGGCCCACACTATGGCCAGGCACTCCTTCTCCATCGTGGAATAGGCAACTTCCCTTGGTAACAGCTTCCTGCTCAGGTACAAGACTGGGTGCTCTTGGCTCGCAGAGTCCACCTGGCTGAGCACCGCACCGAGGCCGAAGTCACTGGCGTCGGTCTGTACTACAAACGGCCGCGTGAAGTCGGCTGCCTGTAGCACGGGCGGGCTGGACAGGGCGTCCTTTAGGGCCCGGAAGGCTGTCTCGCAGTCCATTGTCCAATCGACTGCAGAGGGCAGCTTCTTCTTGGTGAGGTCCGTCAAGGGCTTTGCCAGGCTACTATAGCATGGAACAAACCTCCTATAGTACCCAGCGGTCCCCAAGAAGGACATCACCTGCTTCTTGGTCCTGGGGGTGGGCCAGGATGCGATGGCTTCCACTTTCTCAGGCTCGGGCTTCAGTGTTCTCCCGCCTACCCGGTGACCGAGGTACTGGACCTCGCTCATGGCCAGCTGACACTTTCCCGGCTTGATGGTCAAACCTGCCCGGTGGATCCGCCTGAGCACCTGTGCTAGATGCTCTAGGTGGTCCTCCCAGGTGGGACTGAAGACGGCAATGTCATCTAGGTACGCGGCCGCGTACCCTTCAAGTCCCTTGAGCAGGGTGTTGACCATCCGCTGGAAAGTGGCAGGGGCATTCTTCATCCCGAATGGCATCACCGTGGACTCGTACAGTCCAAATGGGGTAATAAAGGCAGAGCGTTCCCTGGCCTTGCGAGTCAGGGGGATCTGCCAATATCCCCGGCTCAGATCCATGATGGTCAGGTACTGAGCCCCGGCCAACTGATCGAGCAGGTCATCGATGCGTGGCATTGGGTACGCATCGGCGACCGTGACAGCATTGAGCCCCCTGTAGTCCACGCAGAACCGAGTGGTTCGGTCCTTCTTAGGGACGAGGACTACAGGCGAGGCCCAAGCGCTGTTGGATGCCTGGATCACCCCCAGCTTCAGCATCTCGTCAATCTCCTGGCGAATGTGTTGCTGCACCTCCAGGGAGACCCGATATGCTGAACGCCGGATCGGGGGATGATCCCCAGTGTCCACGTGATGGACAGCCAAGTCAGTCCTTCCGGGCTGGTTGGTAAACAACCCCCGGAAGGGGTGTAGGGTGGCCCACAGCTGGGACCGTTGGTCCTCCAAGAGCTGGTGGCCAACCTCCACATCCTCAATGGATCCGCCTGCCCTAACCTGGGCTAGCATATCCAAGAGGGTTTCCGCTTCTCCCTCCTCGGGCAGGTTGCACACGGGGAGCGCACATGCCTCCCGCTCATGATGTGCCTTCATCATGTTCACATGGAAGGGCTTCCGCCTTCCACGGGCAGGGTCCAGGGTGACCAGGTACGTTACAGGGTTGAGCTGCTGGTACACGAGGTATGGGCCTTCCCAGGCTGCCTGAAGCTTGTCCTGTGGTACGGGGACCAGTACCCACACCTTTTGACCCACTTGGTAGGTCCTCTCACAAGCGTTCTGGTCGTACCAACGCTTCTGATCGGCCTGGGCTTGAGCCATATTGTCGTGTACCAGTTGCGTCAAGGCCTGCATTTTGTCCCGGAAGCGCATGACATACTCGATAACCGACACTCCAGGGGTGGCCAAATCCCCTTCCCAAGCCTCTTTCACCAGAGCCAGGGGGCCCCGCACACGTCGCCCGTACAGGAGCTCAAACGGTGAGAATCCTGTTGAGGCCTGTGGAACCTCCCGGTAAGCAAATAACAGGTGTGGGAGATACCGCTCCCAGTCACGCCCATGGGAGTCGACCAACATCTTAAGCATCTGCTTTAAGGTGCCATTGAACCGCTCGCACAGGCCATTAGTCTGTGGATGGTACGGGCTGGCCACCAGATGTCGCACCTGGACTTGCTTACAGAGGGCCTCCATCAGCTGGGACATGAATTGGGTCCCCCGGTCAGTGAGCATTTCCTGGGGAAAACCCACTCGGGAGAAAATCTCCAGCAATGCGGTGGCCACCTTGTCAGCCCGAATGGACGACAAGGCCACTGCTTCTGGGTACCGGGTGGCATAGTCCACTACCGTCAGTATGAAGCGTTTCCCGGAGCTGCTGGGGATGGCCAGCGGGCCGACCAGATCCACAGCCACCCTCCTGAAAGGCTCATCGATGATTGGCAGAGATACCAGTGGGGCTTTGGGGCGTGGCCCCACCTTCCCCACTCTCTGACAGGTTTCACACGAACGGCAGTAGGCAGCCACATCGGCCCCCATTTTTGGCCAGTAGAAATGCTGGTTTAACCTGGCCTTGGTCTTAGCGATCCCTAGGTGTCCGGCCATCGGAATCTCATGTGCGATCCGCAACAACTCCGTCCGGAACGGATAGGGTACCACCAACTGTCGGTCCCTGGGCCACGCCTCCGGTGAACCCTGCTGGACCGTGGCCCGGTACAGCCGTCCTTGGTCCCAGACCACTCGCTCCGGGTCCGAGTCCGAGGGAGGCTGTGCCGCCTGCTCCTTAAGAGCTTTCAGGCTGTCGTCAGCTTCTAACGCTGCCTGAAACCCCTGACTAGATGTGGCCAGAATCGACGAGACTGTCACATCTTCAGTCAGTACCCCGGGACCTGTGTCCTGGCCTCCACCTGACTCGGCTGCCACTTGGTCAGAAGGGGAAGAGCTATCGGACCTCCGGGAGGCCCCTTGGCTTCCAGCACTCCCACTGCGGGTGACAGCGGCCACAGCCGCTGCGACCGTGGGTCGTGCCTGCTCCTCCTCCGTTCCTGACCAAGTCGCCGGTTCAGGCAGACCTACCTGGCTTCCTGACACCCCGGTTGTGGGGGAACCATGCACCGAGATCTTACCTGGGAGCACTTCCGCTCCTGGACCGGCCCCAATCTCACCTGCCTGTTCCCCTCCTGCAGCAACAGAACCCCGCTGTGAAATCTCTGGGGACCCCACATTTGCTGTGGTAGCCCCCACCCCACACACTGGTCCTCCCCCTGCAGCACCCTGCTCTCTGCTTATCCCTGCAGAGGGCAACAGATCCCAGCTCACAGGCTGGTTACTTGTAGAGGCATTGTCACACCTTTCTCTGACCCCCTCCCCTCCTGTCACAGCTGCAGCTGCGTGTGTGTCTATGGTGTCTATGCAAGCAGAAATATCAGAGTTCACTCCCTCCTCCCTTACATCATTCATAGATAACACATTAACATTGTCCGGAGGCATGTCAGTACGGGCTGAAGGTTCAGCCCTTGGTTGGGGCCCAAACTGGGAGGTTATCTGCCCCAAATCTGTCCCAAGTAGCACGTTTGCAGGGATCCGATCAGTTACCCCCACCTCCCTCACCCCTCGCCCTGCGCCCCAGTCCACATAAATGTCAGCAACAGGCAGCGCCGGGTCAGTGCCTCCAATCCCGGAGACAGCGAGGGTTTTTCCAGGGATCAAGTCTTGGGGGGACACCATCTCAGGCCGCACCAGAGTCACCTCCGAGGCGCTGTCTCGCAGTCCTATGGTCACAGACCGGCCGACGGTGACAGGTTGGAAGCTGTCCAGGGACCTACCACCACCCCCACCCACACAATACACCTTGGGCGGCCCTTGGGACGGGGACGGAGCCGGGGCCTTGGGACGCTGAGGGCACATGGCCTTGTAGTGTCCAGGTAGGTTGCACTGGTGGCACCGTCTTGGCTCTGCCACGGGCCTGGAGAGGGGAGTTGAGGGGGACACCCCCTGCAGTCTAGGGGCAGGTGGGGCAGTCGCAGAGTTCATCTTACCCCCTCTCCAGGTGCTGCTGGTGGCTGCTCTCCTGGCTTCAGGAGCCCGATTGTTGGTGTAGTCATCGGCCAGGGCAGCTGTAGCCGTGGACCCCTTTGGCTTCTGGTCTCGGATGAACTGGCGGAGATCCTCAGGGCAGTTCCACAAGAGTTGCTCCGTGATGAACAAGTCCAGGATCTCCGGTCCGGTGGAAAGCTGCAGGCCTTGGGTCCAGTGGTCGGCAGCTCGGGCAAGTGCCCGCCGGTGGTCAGCCCAGGAGTCCTTTGGTCCCTTCTGTAGGCTCCGGAACTTCTTGCGGTAGGACTCCGGGGTGAGGTTGTACTGTTGGATCAGGGCCCGCTTGATGGTGTCGTAGCCCTGATCTGCCTCAGCAGGCAAGTCCCCAAGGATATCCAGGGCCTTACCCCTTAAACGGGGGGTCAGGTATTTGGCCCACTGGTCCTTGTTCAGATGGTGCTGCAAGCAAGTCCGTTCAAAAGCAGTCAAGAAAGAGTCCAAGTCTCCATCCTTCTCCAGCACTGGGAAGTCCTCAACACGGACCTTTGGAAGTTTGGTGTCTTGAAGGTCACGTGTGGCTGATGAGGGCCGGAGCTGAGCTAGCTGCAGCTGGTAGTCACGCTCTGCCTGGCGCTCTTCACGCGCTGCCTGCCGCTCCGCAGCCTCAGCCTCACGCGCTGCTTGCCGCTCTGCCCTGCGCTCTGCCAGGAGTCCCTTGTAGCCCTCCTGGTCTCCAGCCTGGAGAAGGGCCATAGCCATTTGAAGAAGGCTATCCGAGCCTCCCAGGCTCGGTGGAATGGCACGTGGTGATCTGCGGCCCGCTGCGGAGCCTGGTGATTCACTGTCCATTGCAGAGCGGAGGGCTGGCATCTGGCTCGTTGAGGACCCTTGGGTGAGCTGCTCCTCATCTTGTCCATAATTGCCAGCTTGTGCGCTGTCCTCTGCAGAACGGTTTTCTGGCGTCGAGCTCCTGGAGGACTCGTGGGCAACCTCCTCATTACTGCCCACAGCACCGTCCTCCCTCTCTTCGGCTCCTGCTTTAGCATTGGCCAGTTGCCTAGCTCTGCTCCTGGTGCCATCAGCCATTCTTGCAGACTTTTGGTCACTGACACAGAACTGACACCTGATGCCTCCACACACCTTACAGTATCTGCACTCTGACACTCTAGTGTTGAGCTAGTCTGAAGACCCCAGCAGCCACAGCTGCTGCAGGCAGTCTTTAGTGTCTGGGAGTATGGGTCTCACACTCACACACACTATTATCTCGATCCCACCGCTTGCCACCAATATGTCACAAACCACCGGGGGGGTCACTCAGAAATCCCCCGCGCTGGCTACCAGTACGTCACAATCGGGGGGTAACAAGTGGGGGTCACCCCTCCTTTATACCTCCCGACCGACAGACAGAGCACGTGACGCGCTCTCTAGCGCCCCTCTTATAGTCAGGCCAATTATGGAATTGCCCGACAATAAGCAAGGAGGCCGCTATACTACTTATGCCGATTATTGAAGGGTCCCCAGTGAGAGTAGGGTATATATTCCCCCGACCTCCGCGGGCGGAATATATAAAATCTCCCCGAATCTCACTGGCCTCCCCACAATAATCCTTGGCACAAACTCGCTGCCACCAACCGCTTCACGGTAACTATTAGCCGAACACACAGACGTGGGATTCAAGATCGAGATAACAGAACAGCCCAAGATTAATTATATAATTTAATCAGCCTAAAGCACACTAGAAACTACAATATATACAATAGGGAATCTACAGAATATACATATGTCAGAGTACAGTTACAATCAAAGCATGGGTTACAAACAGGCATACACAGTTCCAGCAGTTACCTTGTTGCGTCTGGCCACAGGGGGGCGCTGTAGACCAGGTTTCCAGGAACTCCCTCACAGGTCTTTCCCAACCAGGCCCCCGAGCAGAAGAACACTGGAAAATGGCCGAAGTAGGGTTATCAACCTGGGCAGATCCAGGTCCCCTCCTACCTTAGTGACCTCACAGGGAAGCACTGCCACTCCCCCTGCATGGATCAGAATTATCCAGCAAAGGGGATATTGGCCATAACGTTGCCTGGGAGCGTCGTAGGCAGACGCCAATGCTCTCATTGTGACAGTTATGAATTTAGCTACAGAACGAGGGGACTCATGACCTGTCTGCCAGTTCCCCATTGGCTGATATCACGCCTGGGGCATTTCCCAATGTCCTGCTCCCATAAAAAGGGGGTGCCGGCATCGTCCACATGCGGAGACACCATTTTTATGGTTGCCATATTTATCGGAAATATGGCTTGCGAGATATGAACCATTTTTTACTGGAGTCGTTCTGTCTGGCTATTTCCATAGCCTTGCTAACTAGCTAGCAGCCCCCACTACAGGGTCACGGCAGGGAGTCATCCTGTGTCCATTGTCCCTAAGCCACCTAATTTCCATATCACAGGACATGGCCATGGGATTTGTTGCTAAACCAGTTGTGTGAAGGAAAGGGGGGGTGACACCAGGAGAGGGCTTCCTGACATACTTGAATATCATGATTTATCGTCATATCTCCGGATTTACCTCACACAGGGAGGATAAGGTAGATACCAATGACCCCTCAAAAGAGCCCAGATAACAGGATGTAGATGGTTGCAAACCCCCCCTCTCTTTAGAGTAAAGGCCGCTTTACACGCAACGACATCGCTAATGAGATGTCATTGGGGTCACGGAATTCGTGACGCACATCCGGCCTTGTTAGCGACGTTGTTGCGTGTGAAACGCAGGAGCGACCGTTAATGAGAAATAATACTCACCATATCGTTGCTCGTTGACACGGTGCTCTATTCCCAAATATCGTTGCTGCTGCAGGTACGATGTTGTTTGTTGTTCCTGCGGCAGCATACATCGCTATGTGTGACACTGCAGGAACGACATCATACCTACGGCCACACACTATGAGGAAGGAAGGAGGTGGGCGGGAAGTTCGTCCCGCTCATCTCCGCCCCTCCGCTTTCACTGGGCAGCCGCTGTGTGAGGTCGCTGTGACGCCGAACGAACCGCCCTAGGTGTTAAATAATTTGTGGATAACAACCTAGCAAGGATGTTTTTCTCTGTTCACCTTTATTAACTCTTGGCACACTGGCACTTTAGTATGGCAATTGAATCATGTCAATTAGATCTTGTACAATATATAGAAAACCTTTTGCACAATTATTATTGTGATTGACCCCTATAAATACCCAATGAATGTTTTCATTTTCCCAGTATTTTACCATGGACCTGCCCTTTTAATGTGTTTGTCTTTTATGTGTTTTGTTTGATTTTCCATATAAATAAAGACAAAATATTTTTGAAGAAATAAATGAGAAGAGTCTAATTTTTGTGGGATCAGTTAATCAGTATCCCTGTATAGATACAACTACCCGCAACTAACAGATAAAGTAATGAAGGAGCTGGAGCGGTGGAGGAATCTGCCACTTTGCCTCTTCGGCAGGTGGGATCTGGTGAAGATGATCAGTTTGGTGAGATTATTTTACCCTATAGAAACTAGACCGATAATGCTGGAACTCATAGATGTGAAGAAATTACAGAAAGCATTTACCAGATTCATACGACAAGGTAAAAGACCAAGAGTGTCTTACCATACACTGACACTACACAAAAAGATGGAGGTCTGCAAATGCCGATGATCAGAGCGTATAACCTAGCGACCCTTCCCAGACATATTAAAGACTGGAGAAATGATGCGAGCTACTTCACCAATACACAGCTGGAAAAGGAACCCGCGGCACCGTACAACCGAATTCCAATACTACATATGAAAAGAGAGAAGCTCCCGCCACATGTAAAGCCCAGCTGTCTAATGCAAGCCACGAGCGGACATGGCGGCAAAAAGGAAATTACATGGACGCCATTCTGCAAGCACGTGCCACTATGGAAAGACCCCAACTATGAACGAGGCAAGTAGAACAGAACTAATTCTTTCAGGATTGGAAACAAAAGGGAATAAGGAAACTGGGGGACATGATGACCTCAGAGGAGGGGCGGCTATGGAGCGGCCAGAAGTCTCTAATAAATATAACTGTTAGAAGGTAGAAAGGATCTGCTGACGTTCCTAATGGTGGAATTGTGCGCACATGTGGTGGAGCGCTCAGGTGACGTCCGCCAGGGAAGACAGATCAAAAAATAAGCAAATCCAGCCCATCCTGTATGGTTAAAAACGTATCTTCCTCTTATTCAAGACATAGACAAAATTTGAAAACATGGTGCCCAAGCGCACACACCACGTGACCCTGATGCGTTTCTGACGCCCACAACGTCCATAGTCTGCCAAAGCACATACACCACGTGACCCTCATGCGTTTCTGATGACCACAGTGTCCCTAATATGCTGAAGGGCACACACCACGTGACCCTCATGCGTTTCTGATGACCACAGTGTCCCTAATCTGCTGAAGGGCACACACCACGTGACCCTCATGCGTTTCTGATGACCACAGTGTCCCTAATCTGCTGAAGCTTATACACAATGTGACTCTGATGTGTTTCTGATGCCCACAACGTCCATAGTCTGCTGAAGCACACACACCACGTGACCCTGACGCGTTTCTGACGCCCACAGCGTCCATAGTCTGATGAAACCCACACACCACGTGATCCTGACGTGTTTCTGATGCCCACAGTGTCCATAGTCTGCCGAAGGGCACACACCACGTGACCCTGATGCGTTTCTGACGCCCACAGCGTCCATAGTCTGACGAAGTGCACACACCATGTGACCCTGACATGTTTCTCATGCCCACAGCGTCCATAGTCTGCTGAAGCACACACCATGTGACCCTAACATGTTTCTCATGCCCACAGCATCCATAGTCTGCCGAAGGGCACACACAACGTGACCCTGACGCGTTTCTGACGCCCATAGCGTCCATAGTCTGACGAAGTGCACACAACACGTAACCCTGATGTGTTTCTGATGCCCACAATGTCCATAGTCTGCCGAAACCCACACACCACGTGATCCTGACGTGTTTCTGACGCCCACAGTGTCCATAGTCTGCCGAAGGGCACACACCACGTGACCCTGATGCGTTTCTGACGCCCACAGCATCCATAGTTTGACGAAGTGCACACAACACGTGACCCTGACATGTTTCTGACGCCCACAACGTCCATAGTCTGCCGAAACCCACACACTACGTGATCCTGACGCGTTTCTGATGCCCACAGTGTCCATAGTCTGCCGAAGGGCACACACCACGTGACCTGACACGTTTCTGAGCCCCACAGTATCCATACTCTGCCAAAGCGCACACATCACGTGACCCTGACGCGTTTCTGAAGCCCACAACATCCATAGTCTGCTGAAGTGCCCACACCAGCTGACTGACGCGTTTCTGATACCCACAGTGTCTATAGACTGCTGAAGCGGACATGTAGCGCCCCTGACACAGTCAGGGTGCTACAAGGTTCTGCATCCCCATCAGAATGCAGGGCCTACCCCCTTAGGGACCCAGAACCCCAATGCTGGTACCAACAAAAACCCAGGTAATCCCAGTTTCCCCAACAAATCCCCCATACAATGGTACATAGCTAGGGTGGAACCAATGGATGGCCGCCTAGTGGTAGAGCCACTCCAGTCCACTAGTTGACCAGGTGGTAGGGGAAGACTGTGGAGAGTAGTCAGAAAAGAGTTGACAGCACAAGTTTGAAGGTGTGACTGAGCAACGTCCTAACTCGGGTTAATGGTGACCTGGTACCCAGGAGAAGTGGTTGCCGGTAGAGTACGGTGGAGTACTCCCGTAACTACACACCGACGGGGTACAGGATCCTAGGACAGGAAAGAGCTTCAAGCCGACCTGTTAACACCTGCACAGCAACGGGGACCATCAAGGACCTCGCTGACCCTAAAGAATGCAAAGACTCAGTAGCAATGAGAGAACCGGGGACAGAACCAGAGGCTCCAACCCCACAGGGTTCACACTACCATCAGGCGGACAGAAGTGGACAAACCACAGAACGGGGACCCCCAGTGTTCTATACCACGGGGACCCACTTACCAGAGACCAGTGCAGGGGAGGAAGGTACCAGAGAACCAGACGGGCACTGGGATGAAGGGGACCTGGAGCGAAACCAGCCGGCCTCGGGCAACCAGTTAACATCCAAAGTGAGTAAACCAGTTGCACTGAATACCTGTGTGGACTCCCTTCTTCCGACACCCACCGCACCATACACCTGCTGGGGTAATTCCCTACTTGCGGAGGGACTACCATTCTAGCTGCTAATACCACCAGCCCCAGTAGAGACATTCTGCAGCGGCGGCTCCCTACACTTAGCCGCAACACCGCAAGTGGCGTCATGTATAAACTTTATTCACAAATCCCCTGAAAATAACCCCATTACAAAAAGGGCCCAGGACACGGAACCGGGTAACGGCCACCATCGTGACATCCCCAAGACGTACACTGCCTGGAACCAAGTACCCCATATCCCTGGGTGCTACACACACACCACGTGACCCTGACTCGTTTCTGATGCCCACAGTATCCATAGTCTGCCAAAGTGCACACACGACGTGATCCTGACGCGTTTCTGACGCCCACAGCGTCCATAGTCTGCCAAAGTGCACACACGACGTGATCCTGACGCGTTTCTGACGCCCACAGCGTCCATAGTCTGCCGAAGGGGACACACGACGTGAACCTGACGCGTTTCAGACGCCCACAGCGTCCATAGTCTGCCAAAGTGCACACACGACGTGAACCTGACGCGTTTCTGACGCCCACAGCGTCCATAGTCTGCCAAAGTGCACACACGACGTGATCCTGACGCGTTTCTGACGCCCACAGCGTCCATAGTCTGCCAAAGTGCACACACGACGTGAACCTGACGCGTTTCTGACGCCCACAGCGTCCATAGTCTGCCAAAGTGCACACACGACGTGAACCTGACGCGTTTCTGACGCCCACAGCGTCCATAGTCTGCCAAAGTGCACACACGACGTGATCCTGACGTGTTTCTGATGCCCACAGCGTCCATAGTCTGCCAAAGTGCACACACGACGTGATCCTGACGCGTTTCTGACGCCCACAGCGTCCATAGTCTGCCAAAGTGCACACACGACGTGATCCTGACGCGTTTCTGACGCCCACAGCGTCCATAGTCTGCCAAAGTGCACACACGACGTGATCCTGACGCGTTTCTGACGCCCACAGCGTCCATAGTCTGCCAAAGTGCACACACGACGTGAACCTGACGCGTTTCTGACGCCCACAGCGTCCATAGTCTGCCAAAGTGCACACACGACGTGATCCTGACGCGTTTCTGACGCCCACAGCGTCCATAGTCTGCCAAAGTGCACACACGACGTGAACCTGACGCGTTTCTGACGCCCACAGCGTCCATAGTCTGCCAAAGTGCACACATCACGTGACTGTGACGCATTTTTGACATCCGCAGTGTCCTTGGTCACAGGATGACACAATACATTACAGGTGAATATTTAAAACCACAAGCAACCAATCAAAATGACACAATTTGCATAACACACAAAAAAAAGAAGAAAAAAGCAAAATACATATGGGGAGAGAAACTTTTGCTTAAACTTCTCCAAGTATTTTTTTGTTACACGGTTCGGATACCTTAGATACAAAATATGTCTCCACACATTGCAGAGGATTTCTCATGGTAAGGATCATTCCTGTGATTCAGGCCCATGGGAACATTTACAATTCTAGAGTTCAATGTCCTCTTGTCAGACCTGGATTTTATTTTCTCTATCGCCCGCGCTCTCTCTGGAGATTAGATTTTGTTCAACGCATAAAATGAAGGAGAAAATATATACAGTGGGTACGGAAAGTATTCACACCCCTTTAGGCTATGTTCACACAGGACGTTTTTACAGCGTTTTTTTTCATGACCAAAACCTGATCTTGTGGCAGGATGCCTCCTGGGAGTCATCTGCTGTTCTTGTGGCGTTTTTACAGCGTTTTTTTCTGTGATGTCAACACCTGCAAAGGTTCAAGAGTACCCGAGTGCTGGGCCGGGCCGGGATTGACCTGGATCCGACACTCAGGCAGTAAAAAAAAAGGTAGAAAGCAAAAAAAAAGTAAAGCAAGTGCGCTATACTTACCAGTCTCCGCTAGATGCTGGAGGGTATGGGCTCCTTCCAGGTATGACGTCATTCAACAGGCCCTTATGACATGGGGGGCAGGGGGCGAAGCATGATTGTAGTGGAAGGGAGAAAACATGGCCAAGCTCACTAACCCAGCTGGTCACGCCCACTAACCTGGAAGGAGCCCATACATTCTAGGATCATCCGTAACTGTTCCCGTTGCCCCTCCTACTTCCGGTGCCGCTCATTAGCCTCATGCATATTCACTGCTCCCCCCACCACTGGAGTCTGTGGGTCTAATGTACAGTAAAAAATAAATCAAAAATGACATAGGGTCCCCCATATTTTGATACCCAGTCCAAATAAAGCCTACAGCTGCAGCCCTCCACTGTGGGCTTTATCTTGTCTGGGTATCAAAATAAGAGGGACCCCATGCTGTTTTTTTAATTATTTAAATAAATAATTAATAAAAAAAAAACAAAACAGCGTGCGGTCCCCCCAATATTGATACCCAGCCAAGATAAACCCCACAGTTGGGGACTGGTATTTTCAGGCTGGGGAGTCCCAACCTAAAAATATCAGCCTGCAGCCGACCAGAATTGTCGTGTCCATTAGATGCCACAATCCCAGCACTTTACCCAGCTGTTCCCGAATTGCCCTGGTGTGGTGGCAATCGGGGTAATAAAGGGTTAATCGCAGCTCATAGCTGCCACTAAGGCCTAGATTGGTAATGGCAGGCATCTATGAGACACCCCCATCACTGGTCTATAATAAGTGACAAGAAATAAACACAAACACCGAAAAAGTCCTTTATTAGAAATAAAATACAAAAGCCCCTCTTTCACCACTTTATTAATCCCATAATCACCCTGCAGGTCCAACGGCAATTCAGCTCTGCTACATCTGAAGATCACAGAGAGCGGCCATAGAACTGGCCTGCCCGCTGTGAGCTCCAGAGAATGAATGAGCCGCACGATCAGCGGTCACTTCACTCAGGAGATTCCCAGTCACAGCTGGTGATACCTGTGACCGCACATAGCCTGAGTGAGGTCCCCGCAGAATGAGCGGCTTACTCACTCTCTGTATAGACCCGCAGACGAGGTCTGTGATTGGTTACAGTCAAATGCTGGGGGCGCGTCTGACTGCAACCAATCACAGATGAAAGCAGTGAATATGGAATGAGCGGGGAAGTGGGGGAGCTGCGGGAGGTACAGCTGCGCTGGTGATTCAGTAAATATAGCGCGCCTGCTCCAATCCCCCTATCCCCACCAACATTTAAGTGCCGGCCAGATAGCCTGGATCAATTTCGGGTCTAACCGTGTTTTCTATTGACTCTGTTAGACCAGCTGATCCCGTGTATCTGCGAGTCCACCTGTCACTAGGGTGAAAAACGTAGCAAAAGTGCTGAAAAGAACTGACATGCTCATTCTATTCATAATGCAGCAAAATCGGAGGTGGTTCACAAAACTGTCAGGAACCGTCAGGAAAATCCAGAGGTGTTTGTTTGTGTGCACGAGATTTCAGAAATCTCATAGACCATGCTGGGACTGTAAAAAGCAGAGTTTTATCAGCATGGATTTACATCAGCAGACACGTGACATCTGCAGACACCTGACATCTGCAGAAACCTGACATCAGCAGACACCTGACATCAGCAGACACCTGACATCTGCAGAAACCTGACATCAGCAGACACCTGACATCAGCAGACACCTGACATCAGCAGACACCTGACATCTGCAGAAACCTGACATCTGCAGACACCTGACATCTGCAGAAACCTGACATCTGCAGACACCTGACATCTGCAGAAACCTGACATCAGCAGACACCTGACATCAGCAGACACCTGACATCAGCAGACACCTGACATCTGCAGAAACCTGACATCAGCAGACACCTGACATCTGCAGAAACCTGACATCAGCAGACACCTGACATCAGCAGACACCTGACATCAGCAGACACCTGACATCTGCAGAAACCTGACATCAGCAGAAACCTGACATCTGCAGAAACCTGACATCTGGAGACACCTGACATCTGGAGACACCTGACATCTGGAGACACCTGACATCAGCAGAAACCTGACATCTGCAGAAACCTGACATCTGCAGAAACCTGACATCTGCAGAAACCTGACATCTGCAGACACCTGACATCTGGAGACACCTGACATCAGCAGACACCTGACATCTGCAGACACCTGACATCTGCAGACACCTGACATCTGCAGACACCTGACATCTGCAGACACCTGACATCTGCAGACACCTGACATCAGCAGACACCTGACATCTGCAGAAACCTGACATCAGCAGAAACCTGACATCTGCAGACACCTGACATCTGGAGACACCTGACATCTGGAGACACCTGACATCAGCAGAAACCTGACATCAGCAGACACCTGACATCTGCAGACACCTGACATCTGCAGAAACCTGACATCAGCAGACACCTGACATCAGCAGAAACCTGACATCAGCAGACACCTGACATCTGCAGAAACCTGACATCAGCAGAAACCTGACATCTGCAGACAACTGACATCTGGAGACACCTGACATCAGCAGAAACCTGACATCTGCAGAAACCTGACATCTGCAGAAACCTGACATCTGCAGAAACCTGACATCTGCAGACACCTGACATCTGGAGACACCTGACATCTGGAGACACCTGACATCAGCAGACACCTGACATCTGCAGACACCTGACATCTGCAGACACCTGACATCTGCAGACACCTGACATCTGCAGACACCTGACATCAGCAGACACCTGACATCTGCAGACACCTGACATCTGCAGAAACCTGACATCAGCAGACACCTGACATCAGCAGACACCTGACATCTGCAGACACCTGACATCTGCAGTAACCTGACATCAGCAGACACCTGACATCTGCAGACACCTGACATCAGCAGACACCTGACATCAGCAGACACCTGACATCAGCAGAAACCTGACATCAGCAGAAACCTGACATTAGCAGACACCTGACATCAGCAGACACCTGACATCTGCAGACACCTGACATCTGCAGAAACCTGACATCAGCAGACACCTGACATCAGCAGACACCTGACATCTGCAGACACCTGACATCTGCAGACACCTGACATCTGTGGAAACCTGACATCAGCAGACACCTGACATAAGCAGATACCTGACATCTGCAGAAACCTGACATCTGCAGACACCTGACATCAGCAGACACCTGACATCTGCAGACACCTGACATCAGCAGACACCTGATATCAGCAGACACCTGACATCTGTGGAAACCTGACATCAGCAGACACCTGACATCAGCAGATACCTGACATCTGCAGAAACCTGACATCTGCAGACACCTGACATCAGCAGACACCTGACATCTGCAGACACCTGACATCAGCAGACACCTGATATCAGCAGACACCTGACATCAGCAGACACCTGACATCAGCAGACACCTGACATCTGTGGAAACCTGACATCAGCAGACACCTGACATCAGCAGATACCTGACATCTGCAGAAACCTGACATCTGCAGACACCTGACATCAGCAGACACCTGACATCTGCAGACACCTGACATCAGCAGACACCTGATATCAGCAGACACCTGACATCTGCAGAAACCTGACATCAGCAGACACCTGACATCAGCAGACACCTGACATCTGTGGAAACCTGACATCAGCAGACACCTGACATCAGCAGACATCTGCAGAAACCTGACATCTGGAGACACCTGACATCAGCAGACACCTGACATCTGCAGACACCTGACATCTGCAGACACCTGACATCAGCAGACACCTGACATCTGCAGACACCTGACATCTGCAGACACCTGACATCAGCAGACACCTGACATCTGCAGACACCTGACATCTGCAGACACCTGACATCTGCAGACACCTGACATCAGCAGACACCTGACATCTGCAGACACCTGACATCTGCAGACACCTGACATCAGCAGACACCTGACATCAGCAGACACCTGACATCTGCAGACACCTGACATCAGCAGACACCTGACATCTGCAAAAACCTGACATCTGGGGACACCTGACATCAGCAGACACCTGACATCTGCAGACACCTGACATCTGCAGACACCTGACATCAGCAGACACCTGACATCTGCAGACACCTGACATCTGCAGACACCTGACATCTGCAGACACCTGACATCAGCAGACACCTGACATCTGCAGACACCTGACATCTGCAGACACCTGACATCAGCAGACACCTGACATCTGCAGACACCTGACATCTGCAGACACCTGACATCTGCAGACACCTGACATCAGCAGACACCTGACATCTGCAAAAACCTGACATCTGGGGACACCTGACATCAGCAGACACCTGACATCTGCAGACACCTGACATCTGCAGACACCTGACATCAGCAGACACCTGACATCTGCAGACACCTGACATCTGCAGACACCTGACATCTGCAGACACCTGACATCAGCAGACACCTGACATCTGCAGACACCTGACATCAGCAGACACCTGACATCTGCAGACACCTGACATCTGCAGACACCTGACATCTGCAGACACCTGACATCTGCAGACACCTGACATCAGCAGACACCTGACATCAGCAGAAACCTGACATCTGCAGACACCTGACATCTGCAGACACCTGACATCAGCAGACACCTGACATCTGCAGAAACCTGACATCTGGGGACACCTGACATCAGCAGACACCTGACATCTGCAGACACCTGACATCTGCAGACACCTGACATCTGCAGACACCTGACATCAGCAGACACCTGACATCAGCAGACACCTGACATCTGCAGACACCTGACATCTGCAGACACCTGACATCAGCAGACACCTGACATCTGCAGAAACCTGACATCTGGGGACACCTGACATCAGCAGACACCTGACATCTGCAGACACCTGACATCTGCAGACACCTGACATCAGCAGACAGCTTGTGTTCTGTTTCCCTTGTGAACAATTGTTGCAAAAAACCCAAAGCCGGGGTGTTAGGGTGAACTCTTAATCAGAGATCACTAGTTGCCTACTGCCTGGCCTAATTGGTGTGGATAAAGTGCATGTGTAAAGAAATCACACCAGACACAGTTGGACGTGAAATCTCTTCTTGACTACAGTTAAGATGGCATCGAACAGAACAGGAGAACCCGTGCGGTCTCTGTTATAGGCTAGGGGCGTACACAAGTTCGGATATGCACATTTAGTGGGACAGTTCATGAGCTAGCCAATGGGGAGATCCGTGTTGCTGTTGATGGACGGGTCTGACTCCAGTGGATAAACCATGGTGTCATCTGATATGTGGGGTGGTCCTCTAGCTTGGCCAGGGGGTCTTTCCTTATATTGTGGTCTTCTTACATCTGGACATTCCTTGTATTCCAGGCAAGGTGTGGAGACCAGGAAATGGCGGCCATCTATATATCTGTGTCATGTATATGATCTGAAACCTGAATTGTGTAAGGCAAATCGACATTTCCCACAATCCCTTGTCAAGAGGTTAATTAAGTATTTCATCTTATGGCTCTCCTCAACAGGGGTATACAGCGTAAACAATGGGATATAAGACATGTACACCCGCACTGCACAGGACCTTTCAATACATGTAGTAAAGATAATTTCCGTGATTCTTACCCATGGGAAACGTAAGAGCCAGTAACTCTCTAGGGTTCCACGCTTTTTGCCTCCTCGCTCTGGAGCTTTCACTTTTTCAAGAGAAGAAAATGAAGAGATGTCTCCTGACAAAATGTCGTGCCGCCCGAGTGCGAGGAATCTGGGACATGTGACACCCGCTCCGCCATGCGTTTTTATATTTTCCACACCTTTAAGCGCAGCCTAAAAACGCGTTTCTTTAGACCGGCCTATCCCCTCACTGCCCTGATCTCATCTAGGCCCTTTCTGCCCTTCACAATATTTCCTTCCCGCTCTCGTCCCCTGGATCTTCTGTTCCTTCCTCTTCATGTACTTTTTACACTCTGTACCTGTATAAATTCTGGCTGGTGACCGGTCCACGCAGCTGGTTCTGAACCCCCTATTATATTGATGGCTGGACCATATAGGACAAGCTTCCCCCCCCCATTCACCTTTTGTGCCCCCCTATTTCCTCATAGACTGTGGCTTACGAGCGCGGCTCTCACTCCTCCTGGTATCTGAATTTTGTTATTTTGTATTGTCTCATTGTCTGTACATGTCCCCTCTGAATTGTACAGCGCTGCAGAATATGGTGGCGCTATGCAAATAATTATTATTATATTTCACCCTATAGCTGGAACATTGTGTACAATACACATCTTGGTCGGTCTCACACTTCATAAAGGACTTTATGATACAATGGACTATCATTTGTTATTTTCTGCCAATTTGCAGACATGGCAGCAGCCTCCCCCACACCTGTAATAACCAGACACAAACAGTTTATATTCTTTTTTTTCCTGAATCATTGTTACAAAACAGACTGGGTGACCGGCGGTGCTGCCGAGGGAATCGTGCAACTCCTCTACAGCCCTGATACAACATGACCGACAGAAGCATCTCTGTAGCCAAGGTGTCCGAACCCTGTAAAAAAGCAATACTTGGAGATGTTTAAGCAAAAGTTTCTCTCCCCATATGTATTTTGCATTTTTCTTTTTTTGTGTCTGTTTTATGCAAATTGTGTCATTTTGATTGGTTGCTTGTGGTTTTAAATATTCACCTGTAATGTATTGTGTCATCCTATGACTATGGACGCTGTGGGCGTCAGAAACATGTCAGGTCACGTGGTGTGTGCGCTTCGGCAGACTATGGACACTGTGGGAGTCAGAAACGTGTCAGGTCACGTGGTGTGTGCGCTTTGACAGACTATGGACGTTGTGGGCGTCCGAAATGTGTCAGGTCACGTGGTGTGTGCGCTTTGGCAAAGTATCGACGCTGTGGGTGTCAGAAACGCGTCAGGTCACGTAGTGTGTGCGCTTTGGCAAAGTATCAACGCTGTGGGAGTCAGAAACGTGTCAGGTCACGTGGTGTGTGCGCTTTGACAGACTATGGACGTTGTGGGCGTCCGAAATGTGTCAGGTCACGTGGTGTGTGCGCTTTGGCAAAGTATCGACGCTGTGGGTGTCAGAAACGCGTCAGGTCACGTGGTGTGTGCGCTTTGGCAAAGTATCAACGCTGTGGGTGTCAGAAACGCGTCAGGTCACGTGGTGTGTGCGCTTTGGCAAAGTATCGACGCTGTGGGTGTCAGAAACGCGTCAGGTCACGTGGTGTGTGCGCTTTGGCAAAGTATCGACGCTGTGGGTGTCAGAAACGCGTCAGGTCACGTGGTGTGTGCGCTTTGGCAACCTATGTACACTGTGGGGCTCAGAAACACGTCAGGTCACACGGTGTGTGCGCTTCAGCAGACTATGGACACTGTGGGTCTCAGAAACACGTCAGGCTCACGTGGTGTGTGCGCTTTGGCAACCTATGGATACTGTGGGGATCAGAAACGCATCAGGGTCACGTGGTGTGTGCACTTTGGCACCATGTTTTAAAATTTTAAATTAAGTTTTACATTTTTTAAATTAAATTAAATTTAAATATTTGTCTACATCTTGAATAAAGAGGGAGATACTTTCTTGACCATACAGGATGGGCCGGATTTGCTCATTTTTTGAATCTTAGATGTTAGTGAACTCTTCCAGTATATCTGTCCCTACACGTCTGT
The DNA here is from genome assembly GCF_048569485.1 of Anomaloglossus baeobatrachus. NCBI lineage: Eukaryota > Metazoa > Chordata > Amphibia > Anura > Aromobatidae > Anomaloglossus > Anomaloglossus baeobatrachus. The sequence continues at coordinate 2,004,957 of NC_134355.1, read as the reverse complement.
GGTAAGAGACCTGGGAAAAGAGGGAAAGAAACGGCAATTTAATAACCTGACCGGAGCGGGCGCGGGACATGTGTCGCTGGGAACGTTATATTCCGATATATGCCAATTCCAAGGTGACGCTGAGAGTAATATTCTTGGAAACTGGGAAAAGTGGATAGCCGATGAGGATTTACAGGAAAAAATGACTGAGGGATGGGAAAAGGTTAGAAAGATCATGATTAATGACCAGCGGAGAGACGTGCCGTGCACAATGCACAATAAAAATATGTCTGGAAGAGACCAAGGCGCAGATGGTGTCTTATCCTGGTGGAAACACTCACCGGGGGGAGTTGTGAGGGTTGTGAGGGTCACAGCTACCATGCAAAGGGGGCTTTACACGCTGCGATATCGGTACCGATATCGCTAGTGAGCGTACCGTACCCGCCCCCGTCAGTTGTGCGTCACGGGCAAATTGCTGCCCGTGGCTCACAACATCGCTAACACCCGTCACACGGACTTACCTGCCCTGCGACGTCGCTCTGGCCGGCAAACTACCTTCTTTCTAAGGGGGCGGGTCGTGCGGCGTCACAGCGACGTCACACGGCAGCCGTCCAATAGAAGCGCAGGGGCGGAGATGAGCGGGACGTAACATCCCGCCCACCTCCTTCCTTCCGCATTGCCGGTGGAGGCAGGTAAGGAGATGTTCGTCGCTCCTGCGGTGTCACACGTAGCGATGTGTGCTGCCTCAGGAACGACAAACAACCTCATTACTCACCAGACAACGATATTTGGTGTTTGGACGACCTCTCCAAAAGCAACGATTTATACCACTTTTGCGATCGTTGTAGGTCGCTTGTACGTGTTACACGCTGCGATGTCGCTAATGACGCCGGATGTGCGTCACAAACACCATGACCCCGACGATAAATCGTTAGCGATATCGCAGCGTGTAAAGCACCCTTAATTGTGCCGCCCCCAGGAGCAAGCAAACTGCTTGGATCCGGGGTTTGCTGTGGCTCAAGGGTCCCAGGACCTGGCTCAATTAAAAGGGGAGATATTAACAAGGGAAAGTTTGTGACGCCACCCGTGGTTCGCTGTAAGGGGAGTACCACCGCTGCCGATGGGAGTACGAGTGGGAGATGGAGTGGGGCAGCCAAATGACGTTCCCTCCACGGGTAGGGAAGACCCCAGGACTCTAGAGGATACGTGAGAGGATAGTGTGGTGCAGGCTATGCGGGCAGGCAGGACGCAGGGAGGACAGCATACTCACTCAGGCCATGTGGATGTTGGTGTAATCATTAAAGAAGTTGTCCAGTTACCAAAACTGATTTTTTTTTTTTTCTGATAAATCTTGCTAATATGTGCCCCTCAACACATCTATTATGTTTTTTCAGCAAAATTAGCTTTTATTGTGCACTAGCAGCACACGGTCATTGCTGGCTCCAGCTCTGATGGGGTTAATCTCTCCTCTGACTTCCTGTGTTCAGTTCCTACAAGTCCCAGAATTCTTTGTGGCTCTAGGGCGGTGTCTGGCTTATCTAACACACCCATTGTGTCTAATACACCCACTATGCTCCCACCCAAACCCTCCTCCCTGCCTCTTCCCTGTGGATGCACTGAGATCATCAATCACACAGACAGCAGCAGCTCTACACAGCCAGGGGAAGAAAGTGTGTGTGCGCGTATATACAGTGTATGTGTGCGCGTATATACAGTGTATGTGTGTATATATACAGTGTGTGTGTGAGTGTGTATGTGTGTGTGTATGTCATACTCACCTGTCTGCAGGGTCCTGGTGCCATGCCTGCTTCCAGCCCCTGTCTCGGTCCCGCCGCTCTGACTGTGTGCAGTCTCCCCGGGGCACGTACGAAGCTTGCAGGACCTGGCCGTGGATCACCTGATGCAGTCACCTGACGCATCAGCTGATCGTAGTGTCGCTGGCTTCTTCGCGCTCGGCCGGCTATCAGCTGATCCTGCCGTCAGGGGACTTCATCAGCTGATTACCGGCAGCTCCTGCAGTGATGGGACAGGATCAGACTCCGCTGCAGGAGCTACCGGTAATCAGCACAGACGTGAGTATATTTTTTTTTTATTTTTTTTTGCACTGATGCTTCAGCTGATTGTATAATCGGCTTTTATACAATCAGCTGATGTGTGATGTGATTCACGTCCTTTAACCTGACACATCATCTGATCGCTTTGCCTTCCAGCAAACCGATCAGATGATATTGGATCCTGATTGGACGGCGCGGGACCCTAACCCAGGATTACTGCGGAGGGGGGTTTATTTAAATAAAGATGGAGTCACTAATTGTGTTGTGTTTTATTTCTAATAAAAATATTTTTCTGTGTGTTGTGTTTTTTTTTATCATTACTAGAAATTCATGGTGGCCATGTCTAATATTGGCGAGACACCATGAATTTCGGGCTTAGGGCCAGCTGATAATATACAGCTAGCCCTAACTCCATTATTACCTAGCTAGCCACCCGGCATCAGGGCAGCTGGAAGAGTTGGATACAGCTCCAGAAGATGGCGCTTCTATGAAAGCGCCATTTTCTGGGGTGGCTGCGGACTGCAATTCGCAGTGGGGGTGCCCAGAAAGCTTGGGCACCCTTCACCGTGGATTCCAATCCCCAGCTGCCTAGTTGTACCCGGCTGGACACTAAAATTAGGCGAAGCTCATGTCATTTTTTTTTTAAATTATTTCATGAAATTCATGAAATAATTAAAAAAAAAAAGAGCTTCTCTATATTTTTGGTTCCCAGCCGGGTACAACTAGGCAGCTGGGGGTTGGGGGCAGCCCGTACCTGCCTGCTGTACCCAGCTAGCATACAAAAATATGGCGAAGCCCATGTCATTTTTTTTTTTCTTTTTGGGTAAACAACTGCATACAGTCCTGGATGGAGGATGCTGAGCCTTGTAGTTCTGCAGCTGCTGTCTGCTCTCCTGCATACACTAGTGAATGGAGGATGCTGAGCCTTGTAGTTCTGCAGCTGCTGTCTGCTCTCCTGCATACAATGAACATTTTGAATAAGGAAATGACATCAGACCTTTTTTTTTTTTCATCAACAATCTTTAATGGCATTGTGCACTGATTAAAAACGCAGTGAGCAAAAACGCAGCATAAAACGCACCAAATCGCGGCAAAAACGTGACATGCAGCACCGCAGGTGACAGAGCAGAGCAAGTTGGTGACATGCTCTGCTCTGACACATAGTGTGCTGCATGTCACTGTATCCACTCTGGGACTTGTTGTGCAGGTGACCGGATGATACATGTCACTAACTTGCTCCACTCTGTGACTTCTGCTGCATTGTTCCAACTGTATACACTCTCACCTGAACAAGTCTCAGAGTGGGGCAGCTAGTGACATGTATCATCCGGTCACCTGCACAACAAGTACCAGAGTGGAGAAAGATAGTGACATGCAGCACACTATGTGTCAGAGCAGAGCATGTCACTGTCTCCACTCTGGGACTTGTTGTGCAGGTGACCGGATGATACATGTCACTAACTGCCCCACTCTGTGATTTCTGCTGCATAGTACCAACTGTATACACTCTCACCTGCACAACAAGTCCCATAGTGGAGACAGTTAGTGACATGTAGCATCCGGTCACCTGCACAACAAGTCCCAGAGTGGAGACAGATAGTGACATGCAGCACACTATGTGTCAGAGCAGAGCATGTCACTGTCTCCACTCCGCTGACCTCACAGCCCGTACACGCTGCGATGGATGCAGGGGGACACAGAACAAGTAATCGGCCGACACTGGAGTCATCTGATTACTTGGGATGAATGAGAAGTAAAATGCTCTGCTGCTCGATGGGCGAAGCCCATGCCGATTTTTGTTTAAAAAAATTCATTAAAAATAATAAAAAAAATAATCACATTGTTTGTGGGCTCCCGCTGCATTTTCTATTGCTAAGGGTAACCAAAGCAGCTACTGGCTGCTAGCCCCCGCTGCTTGGTGTTACTTTCACTGGCAATAGAAATGCAGGGAAGCATTTTTTTTTATAAAGGTTTTTCCCTGAAAACGTTTTTAAGAAAATGACGTGGGCTTCGCCATATTTTTGTATGCTAGCCAGGTACAGCAGGCAGCTACGGGCTGCCCCCAACCCCCAGCTGCCTAGTTGTACCCGGCTGGGAACCAAAAATATAGAGCCCTTTTTTTTCATGAATTTCATGAAATAATTAAAAAAAAAAAAAAATGATGTGGGCTTCGCCAAATTTTTGAGTCCAGCCAGGTACAACTAGGCAGCTGGGGATTGGAATCCACAGTGCAGGGTGCCCAAACTTTCTGGGCCCCCCACTGCGAATTGCAGTCCACAGCTGCCCCAGAAAATGGCGCTTTCATAGAAGCGCCATCTTCAGGCGCTGTATCCAACTCTTCCAGTGGCCCTGGTGGCAGGTGGCACGCTGGGTAATAAGGGGTTAATACCAGCTATGTTTTACCAGCTGGTATAAAGCCCGAGATTCTTAATGTCAGGCCAAGTTTAACCTGGCCATTAAGAATCTCCAACAAAGGGTTTAAAAAAAAAGACATCACACAGAGAAAAATACTTTATTAGAAATAAATACACAGACACAGTAGGGACTCCATGTTTATTACTCCCTCTCACCCCTTCACGATGGGGAGATTTCTGTACTGACCATGCCAGGAAGAGAGCGAGGAAAAAGAGTGAGCGGGGGGGAGTAAAAGAGCGAGCGGGGGGGGGAGAAGAGAGCGAGCGGGGGGGGGGGGAGAAGAGAGCGAGCGGGGGGGGGAGAAGAGAGCGAGCGGGGGGGGGGGAGAAGAGAGCGAGCGGGGGGGGGGGGAGAAGAGAGCGAGCGGGGGGGGGGAGAAGAAGAGAGCGAGCGGGGGGGGGGGAAGAAGAGAGCGAGCGGGGGGGGGGGGAAGAAGAGAGCGAGCGGGGGGGGGGGAAGAAGAGAGCGAGCGGGGGGGGGGGAAGAAGAGAGCGAGCGGGGGGGAAGAAGAGAGCGAGCGGGGAGAAGAGAGAGAGGGGGGAGAAAAGAGAGAGGGGGGAGAAAAGAGAGAGGGGGGAGAAAAGAGAGAGGGGGGAGAAAAGAGAGAGGGGGGAGAAAAGAGAGAGGGGGGAGAAAAGAGAGAGGGGGGAGAAAAGAGAGAGGGGGGAGAAAAGAGAGAGGGGGGAGAAAAGAGAGAGGGGGGAGAAAAGAGAGAGGGGGGAGAAAAGAGAGAGGGGGGAGAAAAGAGAGAGGGGGGAGAAAAGAGAGAGGGGGGAGAAAAGAGAGAGGGGGGAGAAAAGAGAGAGGGGGGAGAAAAGAGAGAGGGGGGAGAAAAGAGAGAGGGGGGAGAAAAGAGAGAGGGGGGAGAAAAGAGAGAGGGGGGAGAAAAGAGAGAGGGGGGAGAAAAGAGAGAGGGGGGAGAAAAGAGAGAGGGGGGAGAAAAGAGAGAGGGGGGAGAAAAGAGAGAGGGGGGAGAAAAGAGAGAGGGGGGAGAAAAGAGAGAGGGGGGAGAAAAGAGAGAGGGGGGAGAAAAGAGAGAGGGGGGAGAAAAGAGAGAGGGGGGAGAAAAGAGAGAGGGGGGAGAAAAGAGAGAGGGGGGAGAAAAGAGAGAGGGGGGAGAAAAGAGAGAGGGGGGAGAAAAGAGAGAGGGGGGAGAAAAGAGAGAGGGGGGAGAAAAGAGAGAGGGGGGAGAAAAGAGAGAGGGGGGAGAAAAGAGAGAGGGGGGAGAAAAGAGAGAGGGGGGAGAAAAGAGAGAGGGGGGAGAAAAGAGAGAGGGGGGAGAAAAGAGAGAGGGGGGAGAAAAGAGAGAGGGGGGAGAAAAGAGAGAGGGGGGAGAAAAGAGAGAGGGGGGAGAAAAGAGAGAGGGGGGAGAAAAGAGAGAGGGGGGAGAAAAGAGAGAGGGGGGAGAAAAGAGAGAGGGGGGGAGAAAAGAGAGAGGGGGGGAGAAAAGAGAGAGGGGGGGAGAAAAGAGAGAGGGGGGGAGAAAAGAGAGAGGGGGGGAGAAAAGAGAGAGGGGGGGAGAAAAGAGAGAGGGGGGGAGAAAAGAGAGAGGGGGGGGAGAAAAGAGAGAGGGGGGAGAAGAGAGAGAGTGGGGAGAAGAGAGAGTGGGGAAGAGAGAGAGTGGGGAAGAGAGAGAGTGGGGAGAAGAGAGAGAGGGGGGAGAAGAGAGAGAGGGGGGAGAAGGGAGGGGGGGAGAAGGGAGGGGGGGGAGAAGAGAGAGAGGGGGGGAGAAGAGAGAGAGGGGGGGAGAAGAGAGAGAGGGGGGAAGAAAAGAGAGGGGGGAAGAAAAGAGAGGGGGGGAGAAAAGAGAGGGGGGGAGAAAAGAGAGGGGGGGAGAAAAGAGAGGGGGGGGGAAGAGAGAGGGGGGAGAAGAGAGAGAGGGGGGCGAAGAGAGAGAGGGGGGAGAAGAGAGAGAGGGGGGAGAAGAGAGAGAGGGGGGAGAAGAGAGAGAGGGGGGAGAAGAGAGAGAGGGGGGGAGAAGAGAGAGGGGGGAGAAGAGAGAGAGGGGGGGGAGAAGAGAGAGAGGGGGGGAGAAGAGAGAGAGAGGAGAGAGGGGGGGGAGAAGAGAGAGAGAGGGGGGGAGAAGAGAGAGAGGGGGGGGAGAAGAGAGAGGGGGGGAGAAGAGAGAGAGGGGGAGAAGAGAGAGGGGGGGAAAGAGAGGGGGGGGAGAAAAGAGAGGGGGGGAGAAAAGAGAGGGGGGGAGAAAAGAGAGGGGGGAGAAGAGAGAGGGGGGGAGAAGAGAGAGAGGGGGGGGAAGAGAGAGAGGGGGGGAAGAGAGAGAGGGGGAGAAGAGAGAGAGGGGGGGAAAAGAGAGAGAGGGGGGAGAAGAGAGAGAGGGGGGAGAAGAGAGAGAGGGGGGAGAAGAGAGAGAGGGGGGAGAAGAGAGAGAGGGGGGAGAAAAGAGAGGGGGGGAGAAAAGAGAGAGGGGGGAGAAAAGAGAGAGGGGGGAGAAGAGAGAGAGGGGGGAGAAGAGAGAGAGAGGGGGAGAAGAGAGAGAGAGGGGGGGGAGAAGAGAGAGAGGAGAGAGGGGGGGAGAAGAGAGAGAGAGGGGGGGAGAAGAGAGAGAGGGGGGGGAGAAGAGAGAGAGGGGGGGAGAAGAGAGAGGGGGGGAGAAGAGAGAGGGGGGGAGAAGAGAGAGAGGGGGGGAGAAGAGAGAGAGGGGGGGAGAAGAGAGAGAGGGGGGAAGAAAAGAGAGGGGGGAAGAAAAGAGAGGGGGGAGAAAAGAGAGGGGGGGAGAAAAGAGAGGGGGGGAGAAAAGAGAGGGGGGGAGAAAAGAGAGGGGGGGGGAGAAAAGAGAGGGGGGGGAGAAAAGAGAGGCGGGGAGAAAAGAGAGGGGGGAGAAAAGAGAGGGGGGAAGAGAGGGGGGAGAAAAGAGAGGGGGGGGGAAGAGAGGGGGGGAGAAGAGAGAGAGGGGGGGAAAAGAGAGAGAGGGGGGGAAAAGAGAGAGAGGGGGGAGAAGAGAGAGAGGGGGGAGAAGAGAGGGGGGAGAAGAGAGGGGGGAGAAGAGAGGGGGAGAAGAGAGGGGGGAGAAGAGAGAGGGGGGGAGAAGAGAGAGGGGGGGAGAAGAGAGAGGGGGGGAGAAGAGAGAGGGGGGGGAGAAGAGAGAGGGGGGGAGAAGAGAGAGGGGGGGAGAAGAGGGGGGGAGAAAAAAGAGAGGGGGGGGAGAGGGGGGAGAGAGAGGGGGAGAAAAGAGAGAGGGGGGAGAAAAGAGGGGGGGAGAAAAGAGAGGGGGGAAAAGAGAGAGGGGGGAAAAGAGAGAGGGGGGAGAGAGAGAGGGGGGAGAAGAGAGAGGGGGGAGAAGAGAGAGAGGGGGGAGAAGAGAGAGAGGGGGAGAAGAGAGGGGGGGGGAAGAGAGGGGGGGAGAAGAGAGGGGGGGAGAAAAGAGAGAGGGGGGAGAAAAGAGAGAGGGGGGGAGAAAAGAGAGAGGGGGGAGAGAGAGGGGGGAGAAAAGAGAGGGGGGAGAAGAGAGGGGGGGAGAAAGAGAGAGGGGGGGAGAAGAGAGAGAGGGGGGAGAAGAGAGTGGGGAAAGAACGGGGGGGGGGCAGAGGTGCTCTGTCACCAACTGTCTCCACTCTGTGACTTGTGGTGCAGGTGACAGAGTGCAGACAGTTGGTCCCATGCAGCAGGACAGATGGCAGAGCACAGCGGTGACATGCCTGTCAGTGTCTTGCTGCTGGGAGGAGCAGAAGATCACACTGCCCGACACCGGCCACTCTCCTGACATCGCAGCAGAGCGGGCGGGTGGACAGTGTGATCACATACTTACGTGCAGGGGGGATTCAACTGAAGAACCCCCCTCCTGTACTGCACACTGGCGCCCCGTGCCTCACCATTAGCCGGCTCCACACTGACGTCCTCCGGATCCTCCCCTCGATGCTGGGCTGTGACGTGCAGTAGTTACCGCCCACAGCCCTGTCACTCAATCTGAGTGGCGCCGGTATCCTGTGACGTACCCGTCTTGTTTGAGAGCCCGGAAATGCCGGGACGTCAGAGGATGCCGGCGGCCACAGCTCCAGGGGGTCATGTGACAGGCACTGAGCGTGCAGCATAGCGCCGCTCAGTGCCAGAACTGGAAATACAAGCCAATGGAGAAGACGCCTAGAAAGGTAAGTATAACTCCTACAGAAAATAAAAAAAATGGGTGAACCACCACTTTAAGCAGACTCTGACACAGAAGTAAACCAAGTCTCTGGGTGCCGCTGCCACTCTGGGGAGCTTGTCCGGGTGTCCGTCCTCACTGGTATTGCTTAGTGGTCCGGAGCGTGCCTCTATGCACAATTGTGTAGATGTTCCTGAGTGACCCTTCGGCCTGAAGCTGTCAGGGTCCCGCTCCCTATATTGAAATAGTTGAGCTGTGCTCTCGATGGCTGACACTTGGGTTTTCAGTGGGCCGCATAAGCTGGAAAGCCCTATCCCCCTCGTTGTGTTGGCGCCTTCGATCTCTGAGCTCTTGGGGAAAGTTTGTAAAGAGACTATCCTCCACAGGTGAATTATCAGGTTGCATGAAGCTACTCCCTGATCTAGGGCCCTGTACCCTGCCATACAAGGTACCGGTCCGGTTACTGGACTTCTGGTGCCAACCGTTCTCCAAAACCAACTTTGCTACACCTCCTCCAATAACCTGCGACCGGGTCTCTGACTCCTCTGGTCCCAGACCACCGTCTGCGACCCAACCAAAGTCACACAGGGAGCTACAACCTCCTCAGCTCCTGACTCTCTGAGGGCTACTACTGATCTGACTCCCTCCTTCCCACCAGTCTGCCTGACCCCTAGGCAGGTGGCCCTTTTCCAGCTAGACCACCCACTGGTGTGCCTGACATGGTGGGGTGTGAGGTGTGGTTAGGATTTGAGTGCTGATGGAAGCAATACCAGTGGGTAGGAACCCAGAACCATGAAGGGTGGGTTCCGCACCATGAGAGACAGGGGTGCAGTTCCCTGTGACACCCTGATAGAGTCAGGGGCGTCACATAAGCATAATTGATCCCCAATATGGCTGCCACAGACCCAGAGGATGAATCCATATCAAACTCACTATGTACAACTGTATAACCGTATATCAGTGATTGCGACTCCTGAAGAAGGCGTTGTATTCCCCCTCAGGTTGGTACCCTGTGACGTTTTCCCCCTCGGGTCGGTCTCCTGTGACGTTTTTTTGCCCCCTCAGGTCGGTCCCCTGTGACGTTTTCCCCCCTCGGGTTGGTCCCCTGTGACGTTTCCCCCCTCGGGTCGGTCTCCTGTGACGTTTTTTGCCCCCTCAGGTCGGTCCCCTGTGACGTTTTCCCCCTCAGGTTGGTCCCCCGTGACGTTTTCCCCCCTCAGGTCGGTCCCCTGTGACGTTTTCCCCCCCTCGGGTCGGTCCCCCTGTGACGTTTTCCCCCCCTCGGGTCGGTCCCCTGTGACGTTTCCCCCCTCTTGTCAGTCCCCTGTGACATTTTCCCTCTCGGGTCGGTCCCCTGTGACGTTTTCCCCCCTCGGGTCGGTCCCCTGTGACGTTTTCCCCCTCGGGTCGGTCCCCCCATGACGTTTTCCCCCCTCGGGTCGGTCACCTGTGACGTTTTCCCTCTCGGGTCGGTCCCCTGTGACGTTTTCCCTCTCGGGTCGGTCCCCTGTGACGTTTTCCCCCCCTCGGGTCGGTCCCCTGTGACGTTTTCCCCCTCGGGTCGGTCCCCCATGACGTTTTCCCCCCTCGGGTCGGTCACCTGTGACGTTTTCCCCCTCGGGTCGGTCCCCCTGTGACGTTTTCCCTCTCGGGTCGGTCACCTGTGACGTTTCCTCCCCTCGGGTCGGTCCCCTGTGACGTTTTCCCCCTCGGGTCGGTCCCCTGTGACGTTTCTTCCCTTCGGGTCGGTCCCCCTGTGACGTTTTCTCCCTCGGGTCGGTCCCCTGTGACGTTTCCTCCCCTCGGGTCGGTCCCCTGTGACGTTTCCTCCTCTCGGGTCGGTCCCCTGTGACGTTTCCTCCCCTCAGGTCGGTCCCCTGTGACGTTTCCTCCCCTCGGGTCGGTCCCCTGTGACGTTTCCTCCCCTCAGGTCGGTGTGACGTTTTCCCCCTCGGGTCGGTCCCCTGTGACGTTTTCCCCCCTCGGGTCGGTGTCCTGTGACGTTTCCCCCCCTCAGGTCGGTCCCCTGTGACGTTTCCTCCCCTCGGGTCGGTCACCTGTGACGTTTCCTCCTCTCGGGTCGGTCCCCTGTGACGTTTCCTCCCCTCAGGTCGGTCCCCTGTGACGTTTCTCCCCTCGGGCGGTCCCCTGTGACGTTTCTCCCCTCGGGTCGGTCCCCTGTGACGTTTTCCCCCTCAGGTCGGTCCCCTGTGACGTTTCCCCCCTCGGGTCGGTCACCTGTGACGTTTTCCCCCTCGGGTCGTTTCCCTCTGACGTTTTCCCTCTCAGGTCAGTCCCCTGTGACGTTTCCCCCCCTCAGGTCGGTCCCCTGTGACGTTTTCCCCCCTCGGGTCGGTCCCCTGTGACGTTTCCCCCCTCGGGTCGGTCACCTGTGACGTTTCCCCCCCTCGGGTCAGTCCCCTGTGACGTTTCCCCCCCTCGGGTCAGTCCCCTGTGACGTTTCCCCCCCCTCGGGTCAGTCCCCTGTGACGTTTCCCCCCCTCGGGTCAGTCCCCTGTGACGTTTTCCCCCTCGGGTCAGTCCCCTGTGACGTCTCCCCCCTCGGGTCAGTCCCCTGTGACGTTTCTCCTCTCGGGTCGGTCCCCTGTGACGTTTTCCCCCTCGGGTCGGTCCCCTGTGACGTTTTCCCCCCCTCGGGTCAGTCCCCTGTGACGTTTCCCCCCCCCCTCGGGTCAGTCCCCTGTGACGTTTCCCCCCCCCCTCGGGTCAGTCCCCTGTGACGTTTCCCCCCCTCGGGTCAGTCCCCTGTGACGTTTCCCCCCCCCCTCGGGTCAGTCCCCTGTGACGTTTCCCCCCCCCCTCGGGTCAGTCCCCTGTGACGTTTCCCCCCCTCGGGTCAGTCCCCTGTGACGTTTCCCCCCCCCCTCGGGTCAGTCCCCTGTGACGTTTCCCCCCCTCGGGTCAGTCCCCTGTGACGTTTCCCACCTCGGGTCGGTCCCCTGTGACGTTTCCCACCTCGGGTCGGTCCCCTGTGACGTCTCCCCCCTCAGGTCGGCCTCCGGTGACGTTTTCCCCCCTCGGGTCAGTCCCCTGTGACGTTTCCCCCCCCCTCGGGTCAGTCCCCTGTGACGTTTCCCCCCCCCTCGGGTCAGTCCCCTGTGACGTTTCCCCCCCTCGGGTCAGTCCCCTGTGACGTTTTCCCCCTCGGGTCGGTCCCCTGTGACGTTTCCCCCCTCGGGTCGGTCCCCTGTGACGTCTCCCCCCTCAGGTCGGCCTCCGGTGACGTTTTCCCCCCCTCGGGTCGGTCCCCTGTGACGTTTCCCCCCCCTCGGGTCGGTCCCCTGTGACGTTTCCCCCCCTCGGGTCTGTCCCCTGTGACGTTTCCCCCCCTCGGGTCGGTCCCCTGTGACGTTTCCCCCCCTCGGGTCGGTCCCCTGTGACGTTTCCCCCCCTCGGGTCGGTCCCCTGTGACGTTTCCCCCCCTCAGGTCGGTCCCCTGTGACGTTTCCCCCCCTCGGGTCAGTCCCCTGTGACGTTTCCCCCCCCTCGGGTCAGTCCCCTGTGACGTTTTCCCCCTCGGGTCGGTCCCCTGTGACGTTTTCCCCCCTCGGGTCGGTCCCCTGTGACGTTTTCCCCCCTCGGGTCGGTCCCCCTGTGACGTTTCCCCCCTCGGGTCGGTCACCTGTGACGTTTCCCCCCCTCGGGTCAGTCCCCTGTGACGTTTCCCCCCCTCGGGTCAGTCCCCTGTGACGTTTCCCCCCCCCCTCGGGTCAGTCCCCTGTGACGTTTCCCCCCCTCGGGTCAGTCCCCTGTGACGTTTTCCCCCTCGGGTCGGTCCCGTGTGACGTTTTCCCCCTCGGGTCGGTCCCCTGTGACGTTTCCCCCCCCTTGGGTCGGTCCCCTGTGACGTTTTCCCCCTAGGTCGGTCCCCTGTGACGTTTTACCCCCTCAGGTCGGTCCCCTGTGACGTTTTCCCCCTCGGGTCGGTCCCCTGTGACGTCTCCCCCCTCAGGTCGGCCTCCGGTGACGTTTTCCCCCCTCGGGTCAGTCCCCTGTGACGTTTCCCCCCCTCAGGTCGGTCCCCTGTGACGTTTCCCCCCTCGGGTCGGTCCCCTGTGACGTTTCCCCCCTCGGGTCGGTCCCCTGTGACGTTTTCCCCCTCGGGTCGGTCCCCTGTGACGTTTCCCCCCTCGGGTCGGTCCCCTGTGACGTTTTACCCCCTCAGGTCGGTCCCCTGTGACGTTTCCCCCCCTCGGGTCAGTCCCCTGTGACGTTTCCCCCTCGGGTCGGTCCCCTGTGACGTCTCCCCCCCTCAGGTCGGTCCCCTGTGACGTTTTCCCCCTCGGGTCGGTCCCCTGTGACGTCTCCCCCCTCAGGTCGGCCTCCGGTGACGTCTCCCCCCTCAGGTCGGCCTCCGGTGACGTTTCCCCCCCCTCGGGTCAGTCCCCTGTGACGTTTTCCCCCTCGGGTCGGTCCCCCTGTGACGTCTCCCCCCTCAGGTCGGCCTCCGGTGACGTCTCCCCCCTCAGGTCGGCCTCCGGTGACGTTTCCCCCCCTCGGGTCAGTCCCCTGTGACGTTTTCCCCCTCGGGTCGGTCCCCCTGTGACGTTTCCCCCCTCGGGTCGGTCCCCTGTGATGTTTCCTCCTCTCGGGTCGGTCCCCTGTGACGTTTTCCCCCTCGGGTCGGTCCCCTGTGACGTTTTCCCCCTCGGGTCGGTCCCCTGTGATGTTTCCCCCCCTTGGGTCGGTCCCCTGTGACGTTTTCCCCCTCGGGTCGGTCCCCTGTGACGTTTTCCCCCTCGGGTCGGTCCCCTGTGACGTTTCCCCCCCTTGGGTCGGTCCCCTGTGACGTTTTCCCCCTAGGTCGGTCCCCTGTGACGTTTTACCCCTAGGTCGGTCCCCTGTGATGTTTCCCCCCTCGGGTCGGTCCCCTGTGACGTTTTCCCCCCTCGGGTCGGTCCCCCTGTGACGTTTCCCCCCCTCGGGTCGGTCCCCTGTGACGTTTCCCCCCCTCAGGTCGGCCTCCGATGACGTTTTCCCCCCTCGGGTCGGTCCCCTGTGACGTCTCCCCCCTCGGGTCGGTCCCCTGTGACGTTTTCCCCCCCTCGGGTCGGTCCCCTGTGACGTTTCCCCCCCTCGGGTCGGTCCCCTGTGACGTCTCCCCCCTCAGGTCGGTCCCCTGTGACGTTTCCCCCCCTCGGGTCGGTCCCCTGTGACGTTTCCCCCCCTCAGGTCGGCCTCCGATGACGTTTTCCCCCCCTCAGGTCGGTCTCCTGTGACGTCTCCCCCCTCGGGTCGGTCCCCTGTGACGTTTTCCCCCCTCGGGTCGGTCCCCTGTGACGTCTCCCCCCTCGGGTCGGTCCCCTGTGACGTTTTCCCCCCTCGGGTCGGTCCCCTGTGACGTTTCCCCCCCCTCGGGTCGGTCCCCTGTGACGTCTCCCCCCTCAGGTCGGTCCCCTGTGACGTTTTCCCCCCTCAGGTCGGTCCCCTGTGACGTGTCCCCCCCTCGGGTCGGTCCCCTGTGACGTCTCCCCCCTCAGGTCGGTCCCCTGTGACGTTTCCCCCCCCTCAGGTCGGCCTCCGGTGACGTCTCCCCCCTCAGGTCGGTCCCCTGTGACGTCTCCCCCCTCAGGTCGGTCCCCTGTGACGTTTTCCCCCCCTCGGGTCGGTCCCCTGTGACGTCTCCCCCCTCAGGTCGGTCCCCTGTGACGTTTTCCCCCCTCGGGTCGGTCCCCTGTGACGTTTCCCCCCTCGGGTCGGTCCCCCTGTGACGTTTTCCCCCCCTCGGGTCGGTCCCCTGTGACGTCTCCCCCCTCAGGTCGGCCTCCGGTGACGTTTTCCCCCCTCAGGTCGGCCTCCGGTGACGTTTTCCCCCTCAGGTCGGCCTCCGGTGACGTTTTCCCCCTCGGGTCGGTCCCCTGTGACGTTTTCCCCCCTCAGGTCGGTCCCCTGTGACGTCTCCCCCCCTCGGGTCGGTCCCCTGTGGACGTCTCCCCCCCTCAGGTCGGCCTCCGGTGACATTTGGCCCGGGGCTCTGTGCCGTGGCGTAATACATGACATCTATTTACCCGCCTCCTTCCGTTCATCAGCCAATCAATAGTTTGCTTTGTCCAGGGTCCAACCAATCAGCGCGCCGAGCGGTGACTCACCATATAAGGAAATGCTTTTCCATAAAAGGAAACATTGATTCTCTTTATATGGCTGAAAATAGTTCTGTTCTCCGGCGCGGGATCCGTGCGCTGCGGCTGCTGCTGCAATCTGAGGAGGGGAAATAGTCCCGTGCGCGCGGAGCGATCTGCTGTCAGAGTCCGGCGCCTCCTGTGATTGGTGGAGGCGCGGTTTCGCGGGGAAGCCGGGAGCTGGGAGCCCGGGACGGCGGAGGAGGACTCGGAGCGCGGCCGGCGTGTTCCGGCCATTGATGGGCGCAGGCTCCGGCTGTCGGTGAGCGGGACATGCTTCCCAGCCAGGCCGGGTCAGTCCCGGGGAACGGCTCGTCTCTAGGCCGGAACCCCGGGATGGCGCTCCCGCGCAGGGCCGGGAACGGAGGCTCTCCGGGCCGGGGGAGGCCGCAGGGGGCGCCCCGCTATGAGGTGGCTCCGGGCGGCGTAGTGTACAGCGGCAGTGAGGCCTCCTCAGACTCCGGGGACGACGACGAGGCCCCGGCCATGTCCCGAGGCGTGAAGCGGGGCCTGACGGAGCTGGAGCTCGGGGTGCCGGAGCCGGGGGGCCCCGGGGCAGGGGCCGGAGGATACCCGGGGGCCAGCGGAGGCGTGTCCGGGGCCAAGCCCGGCAAGAAGACCCGGGGCCGGGTCAAGATCAAGATGGAGTTCATCGATAACAAGCTGCGGAGGTACACGACATTCAGCAAGAGGAAGACCGGCATCATGAAGAAGGTGAGGGGCCGAGGGAGACCCGGGGGGCCGAGGGAGACCCGGGGGGCCGAGGGAGACCCGGGGGGCCGAGGGAGATCCGGGGGAGCCAGTACAGAGGGGACAGCGGAGGTACACGACATTCAGCAAGAGGAAGACCGGCATCATGAAGAAGGTGAGGGGCCGAGGGAGACCCGGGGGGCCGAGGGACAGGGGCCGAGGGAGACCCGGGGGGCCGAGGGACAGGTGCCGACATACACGACATTCAGCAAGAGGAAGACCGGCATCATGAAGAAGGTGAGGGGCCGAGGGAGACCCAGGGGGCCGAGGGACAGGGGCCGACATACACGACATTCAGCAAGAGGAAGACCGGCATCATGAAGAAGGTGAGGGGCCGAGGGAGACCCGGGGGGGCGAGGGACAGGGGCGAGGGAGACCCGGGGGAGCCAGTACAGAGGGGACGGCGGAGGTACACGACATTCAGCAAGAGGAAGACCGGCATCATGAAGAAGGTGAGGGGCCGAGGGAGACCCGGGGGGCCGAGGGACAGGGGCGAGGGAGACCCGGGGGGCCGAGGGACAGGGGCCGACATACACGACATTCAGCAAGAGGAAGACCGGCATCATGAAGAAGGTGAGGGGCCGAGGGAGACCCGGGGGGCCGAGGGAGACCCGGGGGGCCGAGGGAGACCCGGGGGGCCGAGGGAGACCCGGGGGGCCGAGGGAGACCCGGGGGAGCCAGTACAGAGGGGACGGCGGAGGTACACGACATTCAGCAAGAGGAAGACCGGCATCATGAAGAAGGTGAGGGCCGAGGGAGACCCGGGGGGCCGAGGGAGACCCGGGGGGCCGAGGGAGACCCGGGGGAGCCAGTACAGAGGGGACGGCGGAGGTACACGACATTCAGCAAGAGGAAGACCGGCATCATGAAGAAGGTGAGGGGCCGAGGGAGACCCGGGGGGCCGAGGGACAGGGGCCGAGGGAGACCCGGGGGGCCGAGGGACAGGGGCCGACATACACGACATTCAGCAAGAGGAAGACCGGCATCATGAAGAAGGTGAGGGGCCGAGGGAGACCCGGGGGGCCGAGGGAGACCCGGGGGGCCGAGGGACAGGGGCGAGGGAGACCCGGGGGGCCGAGGGACAGGGGCCGACATACACGACATTCAGCAAGAGGAAGACCGGCATCATGAAGAAGGTGAGGGGCCGAGGGAGACCCGGGGGGCCGAGGGACAGGGGCCGAGGGAGACTCGGGGGGCCGAGGGACAGGGGCCGACATACACGACATTCAGCAAGAGGAAGACCGGCATCATGAAGAAGGTGAGGGGCCGAGGGAGACCCGGGGGGCCGAGGGACAGGGGCGAGGGAGACCCGGGGGGCCGAGGGACAGGGGCCGACATACACGACATTCAGCAAGAGGAAGACCGGCATCATGAAGAAGGTGAGGGGCCGAGGGAGACCCGAGGGACAGGGGGTGGGGAGACCCGGGGGGCCGAGGGAGCCAGTACAGAGGGGACGGCGGAGGTACACGACATTCAGCAAGAGGAAGACCGGCATCATGAAGGTGAGGGGCCGAGGGACAGGGGGTGGGGAGACCCGAGGGACCTGGGGGAGCCAGTACAGAGGGGACGGCGGAGGTACACGACATTCAGCAAGAGGAAGACCGGCATCATGAAGAAGGTGAGGGGCCGAGGGAGACCCGGGGGGCCGAGGGACAGGGGGTGGGGAGACCCGGGGGGCCGAGGGAGCCAGTACAGAGGGGACGGCGGAGGTACACGACATTCAGCAAGAGGAAGACCGGCATCATGAAGAAGGTGAGGGGCCAAGGGAGACCCGGGGGGCCGAGAGACCTAGGGGACGGCGGAGGTTCACGATATTGAGCAAGAGGAAGACCGGCATCATGAAGGTGAGGGGCCGAGGGAACACTGAGGGACAGAGGACAGCAGAGGTACACGACATTCAGCAAGCGGAAGATCGGCATTGAGAGGGTGGGGGTGTGTTATAGAGGGGATGGCAGAGGTACACAACGTTCAGCAATAGGAAGGCAAGTTTCATGAGGGGGGGCGGCAGCGAGGGACTGGGGAGCTAGTGTAGAGGGGACAGCAGAGGTACACAACTTTCAGGAAGAGGAAGACCGGCGTGATGACGGTGCGGGGGGCCGGGATAGAGGAACCCAGAGGGAGATGGTGAGGGATAAGGGGGATGGTATAGGGTGGGACGGCGAGGTATATGGCGCTCAGCAAGCGGAACACCCGGGACCTCGGGGGAGCGGAGAGTACCTGATGTGAGGGGGGGGGCCAGTATAGAGTAACTGCGGAGGTACCTGACGTTTCATAAGATTCCTCTTATGACTGGCATCATGAAGAAGGTTCGGGGGACCCAGTGGGCCGAGATACCCCGCGGGGACAGATAGTGCCTGGTATAGTGGGACTGCGAAGTTGCACGACGTTAAGCAAGAGGAAGACCGGCATCATGAAGGTGTGGGGGGACCCTGGGGGCTGAGAGACCCCCGGGGGGAACAGTGTGTGCCTGATATAGGGGAATGGTGGAGGTACACGATGTTCAGCTAAAGGAAGAACAGTATCATGAAGGTGCGGGTGGTCGAGGGAGATGGCAAGGGATGAGTATAGAGGGACGGTGGAGGTAAACTATGTTCAGCAACCGGAAAACCGGCACCATGAAGACGTGCCGGGGGGGCTAAGAAACCCGGTGGGGACGGCGGAACTACATGACATTCAGCAAGTGGAAGACTGTACGGGGCTAGGATAGAGAGCCGGGGGTGGGAGCCTGTATAGAGGAGAGGGCGAGTGACCCCGGGAGGGGCGTCATAGGTGGTCATCAAGGGACCAGGGTGGGGCGGTATAGGGGGGGCTGGCGAGTACCTAGGAGGATGATATAGGAGTCTGGCGAATGCCCAGTATGGGGCAGTGTAGGGGTCCGGCAAGCCCTCGGTGTAGGGGGTTCGGATTTGCTGGGCAGGCTTCTCTGGGGCACAAAGATGTGTTGGGGCACTGACTGCTTGGGTCTGGGGGGACCAGGATATGCTGGCTTGGCTTGCGGTGGCTATGCAGGACTGTGAGGACCAGTGGCTCTGCTCTTGGAGCATTAGTGGACCTGATTGTGTTGGATTCCGGACAGTTGCTGATGTGTTGGGAGTTGGTGAGGGACATGACTCTAGTCAGTTTCTCTGTTCAGGGTATGGGGGGGGGTGTCACAGGGCTCCTCACTGTGATGGTTGGGGTGCATGTATTGGACATCAGTGTCTCTCTGCAACAGCTAGGATTTGGGGTACTTTTGGTCACATGACACAGTATCTTCAAAAAGTATATACAAGGACACTCATTCATGATGGCAGCCTACAGACTCAGTCCACACTGGTACAGTCATCCTAGTTGTACAGGGAATGCCCACTGTGTCTAAGGTTGAGAAAACCTAATGCCATTCTGACCACACGGGTCATTCTTGTGGATGGACCCTGGACTTCGCTGTCTAACCAAATGTAAAGTGACCTGTCCTCTAGGTGAAGGTCTTGGAGGTGACCATCACTGGTGACCCTTTCATTGAGGCCTGTCCTCTAGGTGGAGGTAGTAATTACTGATGACCCACCCATTGAGGTGCCTGTCCTCAAGGTGAAGGTTTTGGAGGTGGCCTTCACTGGTGACTCTCCCATCAAGCCCTGTCCTCCTAGGTGTAGATCAGGGAGGTGGCAATCACTGGTGACCCTTCCATTGGGCCTGCCCTCTAAATTAAGGTTTTGCAGGTGGCCATCACTGGTGACCCTCCCATTGAGGCCTGTCCTCTATTTGAAGATCTTGAAGGTGGGTTATCACTGGTGAACCTCCCGTTGAGGCCTGTGTGTGAGGAAGAGAGATCTGTATCTTGTGTAGTAGAAGTGTGTCCCGTGGAGTGACGGTGGGGATGGACCAGTGTCCCGTGGGGAGGGACCAGTGTCCCGTGGGGAGTGACGGTGGGGGAGGGACCAGTGTCCCGTGCGGTGGTGGGAGCTGTGTGGGGGCGGACACTCGGGTGGTCCGTGTGCTGATTAGTGGGGGTGGGAATGGGTCGGTCTTCGGTGGTCTATGACAGGCACTTGAGGTTTCTGTGGTGCCTTCTTCTGGGAATGGATTTTGGGGCTCAGTTCACATCACTCCTTACCGTGAGCTCTTTTGATCTGTTATCGGGTGAGGTTTGCCACCTCCCTGCCCCCATGACGACTATGATGTCCTCTTATATCTGTAATGTCACTGCCCTTTTCTGACCTCCACACTGGAGTTTCCATTCTTTTAATGATGGTTTTTCCCGTGCCTGGTCCCCTGAGGTGCAAGCAGACCCCTCCTCAATGAGATGAGGAACAGGTGCGGCATCAAGGTGATAACAGCTGGGTGGGGGAGGGGAGACTCAGTGGGACCACATTGTACTGAACCTGGTGACTGCAGGTGTGGACATGGGAGGTGAAGAGGTTATTGGGGGTCATTATTTGCGCTCCTCTCTTGGGGTGGGGGCTGCAGGGACCAGTCAGTAATTCCTGAAGCGAATAGTCCTGAAGGTCCGGAGTTAGTGGTATGGGTGGAGCAGCAGGGGCTCCTAAATGGCTGTGGCCTGGCAGGTGATGGTCTTCTCTGTGATGGGCAGCTGGGTGTTAACCCTTTCCTTCTCCTTGCAGGCCTATGAGTTGTCCACGCTGACGGGGACGCAGGTCCTCCTGCTGGTGGCCAGTGAGACCGGACACGTCTACACCTTCGCTACAAGAAAGCTCCAGCCAATGATTACCAGCGAGACGGGGAAAGCATTAATACAGACTTGTCTGAACTCCCCGGACTCCCCACCTCGCTCTGATCCCTCCACTGACCAGCGGATGAGCGCCACCGGATTCGAGGAGACCGACCTGACCTACCAGGTGTCCGAGTCCGACAGCAGCGGAGAAACCAAGGTAAGTGCCCACGTGGTCCGGTGATGAGCCTGACGGCAGCAGCTCCACTACCAATGTCTGGTGCAGTTGGCGGCCGGGCGCGGGCTGTGTGTTTTTTGTTCTGGTTTTAGCTGCTTCGTGTTTTGCCTCCCGCTGTGCCTTTTTGCCCGTCCTTTTTTTGGCTCCACAGTGCGATATTTGCTGTAATGTAGCTTCTGGTCCTTCAGTCACCACCGCACGGGGTCAGCCACGGCTTCCACCAGGAATGGTTAGTCTGGTCCGTTCTCCAGTCACCACCACACGGGGTCAGCCACGGCTTCCACAAGGAATGGTCAGTCTGGTCCGTTCTCCAGTCACCACTACACGGGGTCAGCCACGGCTTCCACCAGGAATGGTCAGTCTGGTCCATTCTCCAGTCACCACCACACGGGGTCAGCCACGGCTTCCACCAGGAATGGTCAGTCTGGTCCGTTCTCCAGTCACCACCACACTGGGTCAGCCACGGCTTCCACCAGGAATGGTCAGTCTGGTCCGTTCTCCAGTCACCACCACACGGGGTCAGCCACGGCTTCCACCAGGAATGGTCAGTCTGGTCCGTTCTCCAGTCACCACCGCATGGGGTCAACCACGGCTTCCACCAGGAATGGTCAGTCTGGTCCGTGTTCACCTTAGCTCCAGTGCTGTGACCTCTCTGACCACACAACTGCCTTGTTCACTGGTGATCTGGGATGACACCATAGCTTCCTCCAGCCGGGCTGATAACGGAGAGCACAAGCATGTGCTCAGCCACAGTGTAGGGCAGAAGTAGTGTCTGCTCAGGAAGTTGTCAGTAAAGGCGGGCGGCTGTGGTCAGTGTCCTCCCCCTCCATGTGACTGGTGAAGAATGGTGCAGGGACAGACAAGGGACAGGTGTTCCTCCCCCCGCTCCTCCTGGCAGGGCACAGCTGCGCTCTGTCTCTCTCACTTCTCATTGATAAAATTGTGATTCTTCCTCGCAGCCTTATAAGGAGCGGCCGAGCGCTGCTGGCAGGACCCCCGCATTCCTTATAAGACGCAGCTGTCTCTGTAAGGGAGGGGGAGGGTCTGCAGGACTGTCTGCAAACACACACACACTGCTGCCCACCCCGGGCACCACGCCACCAGCACAGCATCCAGGGAGTGAAGGTGGGGAGGGGGGGGCGTGTTGTGTTGTGCCACACGCTGACGGAGGGGGGGGGGGGGGGGGTTGCTGCGTTGTGCCAGACGCTGTGGGTGGTGGTGTGCCACATGGGGGTGGGGGGTTGCATTGCATCAGATGACTGCAGAGGAGGGGGGGAGTCATGTTGCACCCGACGTGGGCTGCGGCAGAGGCGGGGTTGCGCCGGGCCCACCACCGGGCCGCAGGTGTCGCACGCCGGGCCCACCACCGGGCCGCAGGTGTCTCGTGCCGGGCCGACCACACAGTGACAAACCTATATCAGTCATTGCAGCCTCCAGAGTCACTTGTCCTGTACTCCCTGCAGCTCAGTCCTAGGAGGCTATTAAATTGCATTTCTTTGATATCCCGCAACATTTGAGATGTCATAGATGGCACAGCTCATCCCCCTCCCTGCAGTGAACTCTGCACAGTGCTGTCTCGTAGATGGCACAGCTTATCCCCCTTTCTGCACAATGACCTCTGCTCAGTGCTGTCTCATAGATGGCACAGCTCACCCCCCTTTCTGCACAATGACCTCTGCTCAGTGCTGTCTCATAGATGGCACAGCTTATCCTCCTTTCTGCACAATGACCTCTGCTCAGTGCTGTCTCATAGATGGCACAGCTCACCCCCCTTTCTGCACAATGACCTCTGCTCAGTGCTGTCTCATAGATGGCACAGCTTATCCCCCTTTCTGCACAATGACCTCTGCTCAGTGCTGTCTCATAGATGGCACAGCTTATCCCCCTTTCTGCACAATGACCTCTGCTCAGTGCTGTCTCATAGATGGCACAGCTCACCCCCCTTTCGGCACAATGACCTCTGCTCAGTGCTGTCTCATAGATGGCACAGCTCACCCCCCTTTTGGCACAATGACCTATGCTCAGTGCTGTCTCATAGATGGCACAGCTCACCCCCCTTTCGGCACAATGACCTCTGCTCAGTGCTGTCTCATAGATGGCACAGCTCACCCCCCTTTCGGCACAATGACCTCTGCTCAGTGCTGTCTCATAGATGGCAGAGCTCACCCCCCTTTCGGCACAATGACCTCTGCTCAGTGCTGTCTCATAGATGGCATAGCTCACTCCCTCCCTGCAGTGACCTCTGCATAGAGCATGTCCACAGTCCTGTCCCATAGATGGCACAGCTCACCCCCTCTCTGCACAATGACCCCTGTGGAGGATATTACTTTTCTGATTCTTTCCCTCAGGACTCTCTGAAGCCGGCGTTCACCGTGTCCAACCTTCCTGGCACCTCCAGCATCCAGACTGCCCCCACCACCTCCACCTCCATGCAGGTCACCAGCGGCCACTCCTTCCCTATCACCAATTACCTGGCCCCGGTCACCAGCGCCAATGGAACAATCCTGAAGACGGAGGGCGGGGCCATGAGCTCGGGGGGTCTCATGCAGCTCCCCACTGGCTTCACGCTGATGTCTGGTAAGTCTCCTGCCGTCTCCTCCCATCCCCTGTACTGTGGGTGGTCAGGTGCTGTACTCTCCTCTCCAGCAGGGGGCGCCGTCGCTCAGCAGGTGCCAGTGCAGGCCATCCAGGTGCACCCCGCCGCCCAGGCATCCCCGTCCAGTGACAGCAGCTCGGAGCTGGTGCAGACGTCATCCAGCGGAACAGGTGAGCGCAGGGCGGCCGCCGGCGGGCGATACTCTACCTGTCACCCACTGATCTGACTGTCTCTCCCATCAGTGACCCTCCCTGCCGCCATCATGACCTCCTCTGTGCCCACCACCGTCAGCGGTCACATGATGTACCCCAGCCCCCACGCCGTCATGTACGCTCCCACTCAGGGATTGGCAGATGGGAGCCTGGCCGTGCTTAATGCCTTCTCCTCGGGGCCCCCGATGCAGGTGTCCCACTCCCAGGACCAGGGTAAGGCTGACCTTGTCGGGTGCTGCCCCCTGTTGGGTGCCTGTGCGCCCCTGACTCTGCCCTTTCTCTACAGGTGGAGTGCAGCAGGTTTTCCTCACCGCGCCGTCCGGCACTGTCCAGATTCCGGTGTCTGCAGTGTCGCTGCATCAGGTTGGTCTCCTGCCTTGTGCTGCCACCTAGAGCCGCGCGCTCAGTACTGCGGCCTCTGATCTGTAGTTTCTGTTTTGTCCACCAGATGGCATTGATCGGGCAGCAGACGGGCAGCAGCAGTAACCTGACCGAGCTCCAAGTGGTCAATCTAGAGACGTCGCACAACAGCAAGAACGAGTGACGGCCGCTGCCTACGGACTGCACCACTGCGGCCGCTGCACCCCGGACTGCACCACTTATTTATTATTGATGCCTTTCACTTTTTATTTGATATGATTCTTCCCCATGGACGTCTCCTACGTGGGGGCGGGGGTGCAGCGTGTTCATCCTGCCCAAAGACCTGAGCTGCTCCTGCGTTATGCTCAGAGCCTCGTCTCTGGGGTCCGGATTGTGGCCCTTGGGTGAGAGAGTTTTGCACTGACCGATGGGGACTGGCTTGCTCGGATGCTGTTATTGCCGGGGCCGTCTCCCACCGTCCGAAGACAGAGTTCTATTAAGGGAATAGAAGACAAAGCTTTTTATTTTTCTAACTCCTCAGTATTTAGGGGGTCTGCCCTGTATGCGGAGGGCAAAAGCGCTGATATACCCTGTGTGCAGGGAGCAGGAGCACCGATGTGGGGGATCTGCCTGTATGCAGGAGTGGCGATGTGGGGGGTCTGGTCTTTGTGCGGGGCGGGGGGGCTGCCTGTATGCAGGAGCGGCTATGTGGGGGATCTGCCTAGTGTGTGGGCAGGAGCGGCAATGTGGGGGATGGAGGCAGGAGCGGCGATGTGGGGGATCGGGACAGGAATGGACGTGTGTGCATGCCAGGAGCGGCGATGTGGGGCTTCCGGCCTGTGGGTGGGGGACAGAGGCAGGAGCGGCGATGTGGGGGTTCCGGCCTGTGGGTGGGGGACAGAGGCAGGAGCGGCGATGTGGGGGTTCCGGCCTGTGGGTGGGGGACGGAGGCAGGAGCGGCAATGTCTGGCTTGTGAGCAATGGATCATTTTTATCAGCTTTTATATCAGACTAAATTGAGTATAAGATGTGTGGTCATGTCCCCCTGCGCAGCAGCCAGACTTTGTGCCCGCCGGGCAGGGGTGGGTGGTGGCGGCACTACAGGCATATGACCCTTTCTGATCACCTGTACTGTAGTTCTGGGCAGGACCAGGCGGGGGTCTTCCCTCCACTGTGCTGCATCCACCAGAGCTGGGCACTGCTTCTATGGATGGTCCGTGGCTTCTGTGGCCCGGAGGGGTGACCTTCTGCCAGATGCTGTCTGTGAAGGTGTTCATGTCTCCGCTGGTCTCTTTCTGTTGCCAGGACAAATCTGTAAGAAGTGCTAATGCTTGTAATATGAAGTGGTCTGTGGGGCAGGGGTGGGGGGCTGATTGCTGGTAGCAGGGGCTTACATATGCTCCAACATCTTTATTAAGTGTTCTGCCGTAGAGCGGATAATTCTGTGTGTGTGACCTAAACATGCCCCCTCCCCCTACACGTGCCCCCCTCTGGCCGCCGGCTCCCCCTACACGTGCCCCCCTCTGGCCGCCGGCTCCCCCTACACGTGCCCCCCTCTGGCCGCCGGCTCCCCCTACACGTGCCCCCTCTGGCCGCCGGCTCCCCCTACACGTGCCCCCCTCTGGCCTCCGGCTCCCCCTACACGTGCCCCTCTCTGGCCTCCGGCTCCCCCTACATGTGCCTGAGGAAGGCCGAGGCTGCACAGTGCTATTGTGAGAACGTCTGCCCTGTGCACGGTATGTGATCTGACATGGAGGGGTCGCAGCCTGGTCTGAGGTCACTTCAGGCCATGTTTATACACATCTGTCTGCTATGGCGTGGCGTTGTAGACCCTGTGGCTCTAGTCTGCTAATGGATCCTGGGGAAGATGGTAACCTGTAACCGCTGCTCCTCTAGCCCAATCCCCCCCCTCCCCGTGCTCCTCTCGCAACCCCCCCCTTCAGCTCTGGTCTCGTTCTCTTGCAGTTGTGGTTCTTGCCCAGAGCTGCAGCTGAGCAACTTCTCACCAGGGTCCTAAAAATGATCACCTGCGTCCTCGCCAAAACTGCGCTGTCCACAGCTGCGGCATTTTTTTGTTTTTCATGTCATCGGAGCTGATACTAGATGACTTTAAAAGGGATTGTGCAGTACACGGACAGTCCCGTCTCAATAATCATGGTTCACCAGTAAAATAGCAGCAGTTATTCTTGCCTCTGTTGCCGGTGTTGGCCCGGTGTTGCTGTCGCTGTGGTGGTGCTGTTGCAGTGATGCCGCAATGGTGGTGCTGTGGCAGCGGTGCTGTTGCTCGCGCGGTGGTGCTGTTGCTCTCGTGGTGGTGCTGTGGCAGCGGTGCTGTTGCTCGCGCGGTGGTGCTGTGGCAGCGGTACTGTTGGCGGTGCTGTTGCTCGCGCGGTGGTGCTGTGGCAGCGGTGCTGTTGCTCGCGCGGTGGTGCTGTGGCAGCAGTGCTGTTGCTGCAGTTGTGCTTTCTCAGCATTATTGCCGATGCTGTTCCAGCGGTGTCGCCGCTTGCTCTCCAGGGGCTCATGTGAGGTGGTGATGTCACGGGTCCTGCGCTCAGTCACAGCCGGCTTCTCTCCCCACATCTGGTCGGAGCTGTGGCTCGCTCGCTTCCTTCCTTTTGATGGGTGATATGAAGGAGAGGAGAGTGAAGCCGGCGCACGTAATCTCAGGGAAAGCAAGTCCTGACCCTGCTGGACCGCACCACAGCTTCTCCTTCCAATGTGCCTCCAGTAGGTTGTGAGCGGCAGGATCTCCGGTGTTTGCAGCTGCTGGAGGTCACTTTTCAGTGCCAGTCTATATGGTGACCGTTACGTCTGACTTCCGGCGGTCACACGCTGCAGGATGGGAGTGGTGTCGGTAAACGGTTACGACTCTGGCAGCTGAGTATAGTAGCATCATCACTCCAGCGCTGAATACAGGGCGTGCTGCTATGAGAGGCCTCGGGTCCCGGAGGCTTCACCACTTATATCAGGTTTGATGAATATATTGGAGACTTAGGCTATGTACGCACTTTCAGTTTTCACCTGCGTTTCAGGTGCGTTTAGGAACAGTTTTGAACTGCAGCGTTTTTGTGCCCAAATGCATGCGTTTTGGTTTTCCATTAAAGGGAACCTGTCATCAGAAATTTCGCCCAAAAGCTAAAAGATTCCCCCTCTGCAGCTCCTGGGCTGCATTCTAGGAAGGTCCCTGTTATTATTGTGCCCCATGTGAGACCAAAATAAAGCCTTTATAAAGTTCTACCTTTTTGTATGCAGCTTCTGTAAATCCGTCACGGGGGCGGGCTCTCTGCCGTCCGTTATTCTGCCTCCTGGTCCTGTATGCCGCCCCCATCGCTCCTTTCCATATCTGATGCACCGCCCACTGCTCCAGCCATCCCCGCGCATGCCCAGTGCCAGTCTCACAGGACTGAGCAGTGTGACTGCTGGTGACGTGTGCGCAGGCAAGTGATTATGGACGGGACTGTGACTGTTATCAGCAAGTACCCGGCCATAATCTCGTGAGCGCGCAAACCTCTCCAGCATTCACACTGAGCTCAGTGTAGATGCTAGACTGTATGGGCTGCTTCCAGGGATGACGTCCCTTTGTCATGTGATAGTATTTCGAACACGCCCCTATCACATGACAAAGGGACGTCATCCCTGGAAGCAGCCCATACAGTCTAGCATCTACACTGAGCTCAGTGTGAATGCTGGAGAGGTTTGCGCGCTCAAGAGATTATGGCCGGGTACTTGCTGATAACAGTCACAGTCCCGTCCATAATCACTTGCCTGCGCACACGTCACCAGCGGTCACACTGCTCAGTCCTGTGAGACTGGCACTGGGCATGCGCGGGGATGGCTGGAGCAGTGGGCGGTGCATCAGATATGGAAAGGAGCGATGGGGGCGGCATACAGGACCAGGAGGCAGAATAACGGACGGCAGAGAGCCCGCCCCCGTGACGGATTTACAGAAGCTGCATACAAAAAGGTAGAACTTTATAAAGGCTTTATTTTGGTCTCACATGGGGCACAATAATAACAGGGACCTTCCTAGAATGCAGCCCAGGAGCTGCAGAGGGGGAATCTTTTAGCTTTTGGGCGAAATTTCTGATGACAGGTTCCCTTTAAAGACAATGAGAATTCATGATTTCTTGTCCGCACTTTGCGTTTCCAAACGCATCACATAATTTGCATAAGTTTGGTCAAAAACCATGCGTTCAGAAAAGGACCCTGTCAATTGTTTTTGCTATTTGTGGTGCGTTTTATTAACATTGAAGTCAATGAGAAGAAGCAAAAAGCAAGAAATATCAAAATTCCTGCGTTTTACCTGCTTTTTCATTGCAGAAAACATGCGTTTTGGACTACCAAAACGCATGCTTTTTGAACATCAAAATAATGATTTGATATGTCCCTTTACACACACACATAATCCAACAATTAAATCTAAGAATAATATGCATTTATTGCTATTTTACCGATAAAATGTATATTAACGCTATAATTTTATTAAATATATCTTTCCATTATTTTTCCCATTAATATAGATTTGTCCCTTTTTTTTTCTCTTTTTTTTCATTCTGTTTGATTATTTAATCTTTATTTAGCAGTGTTTTGATGTTGAAAACGCATCTGTGGAAACGCATGGAAAAAGCGCTAAAAATGCATCTAAAACGTGGTAAATACGCATGCGTTTTCTGCGCTAAATTTCTGAAAAAGGCAACTTTGGCTAAATCAATTAAGGCTAAAACGTGCGTTTACAACTGCATGTAGGACGACGGAAAGTGCGCACATAGCCTTAGGCCTCTTTCACACCAGTTTTTTTGCATCAGTCACAATCCGTCTTGTGACTTATGTGACGGATCTTTCGCTGATTGTGTTAAAATTGATGCGACGGATCCAGTAAAAAACAGATCCATCGTGGTATATTTTTTTATAGAGATTTTTATGTAACCAGAAAGGAATTTGCACTTCTGAGCATGCTCTGTTAGTAACAGACTGATCCGTCACCAGACCCATCATTTGACTGATTGCAACGGATCCTGCGCCCATAGGCTTCCATTATAACAAACGATTGACGCCGACTGATCCGTCGCTGTCCATTTTTTTTGACGCACACACATGTTCATGTGGACGTCGGCTCTGTCGGCAGGACAAACACTCTTCGACAGATCTGTCACGCGACGGATGAAACGCAAGGCCATCCGTCACTAATACAACTCAATGAATGAAAACCGGATCAAGCGCTGGATGCGGTTTCCCCCCCCCAAAACTGATTGTAATTGATGGTAAAAAACTGATGTGTGAAAGAGGCCTTAATCACAACATAGAAATGTGTAAGGAGATGGCGGTATCGGGTCTGCCGTATACTCGGGGGGAGTACGTGGAGATGATAGGCCTGACGGCAGAGGAGGAGGGGGGTGGTGGTGGCGGCGGCCATGGAGCTCTGGAGCTTGATAAGTGCACTTAGGTAATAGTGGTACCTCCGTAGCCTTGCTGTCACTGGGGGCTTAGTGCAGGGTTTAGGGTGGTCTCTGCCGTTGCCCTTGATTTGGATGATTTCAGGTTATGAATACATTAAACTCAGGTCGTTACCAGAAACACAGGCTGGAGCGGGCCAGGGGCCATAACCACAGACTGGAGCAGCCCAGGGGCCACAACCACAGACTGGAGCAGCCCAGGAGCCACAACCAGTGCTTGAAGCTACAGGACTCAGATCATGGTTTCCAGTGCAGCTGCGGCAGTTTCGCAGACTTCAGGTGTGGGCTGGTGACCTGGATGCGTTTACCCTCAGCACGGCAGGGCTCTGGGGTTGCGTTGACTGGCAGCTTTGGTGATTTCTCCCTTTTAGTTCTCTTTATGTTGATGGCTGCCCGCTGGGGTCTCCACACATTTTTAGGGACAGCCTGCGCCCAAATACTTTTCAGGTAAAGAAGGGGAGTGCAGAGCGGAGGTGGTAGCTCCGGGGCCGGTTGTCAGGCGTACACCCGGCAGCGCCATCTCTCCCCCACTTCAGGCAGGGAGGGCAGTGCTGTTTTTGCTGCTGCAGATCTGCGGGGAGACGTGATGTTGTGAGGTGGCTTCACTTCTCCGGCTTCTCACTTATTACTCTGAGTTTCTCTTTTTTGTTGTGCTTGTGTGCGGTTTATTTTTATTGGAATTTTCTGGGGTGTTTCCCGGGAGAAGTTTGTGGAGTAAACACAGTACTGTGTACATACGAGTAATGAGAAGAAGACTTTTATAGAAAATAAAAGAAAAGAAACAAAAAAACTTTCCATAAATAAATGTATCATTTTGTGCACATTTCTGGGTCTTGTGAGCTCTGTGGTGCTGGTGCCGATGACGCGTGTTCAATGGGGAAGCTGCAAAATTCTCTACCGTGGCCACACATGCAACGGGTGTGTTAAGTCACCTAGAGATAGCAGGGCTGCACCAGTCTGCAGGGGCTATTGGGGCTGCACTAAGGAATCCCAGGTTCCTTCTCGCACAATGTCTGACAGGGAAGAAAGGATAAAATGGCTCAGGACATAAGGAGCTGAGAAAAACAGACAAGCATGCTCAGTATACAGGCACGGTCCTAGAGAAAGCAGAGGGTGGGGCTCTCAATACAAAGCGGGGGCGAGGCTGCGTCTACAAGTAGGGGTGGGTGTGAGGCTGCATCTCCAGTAAGTGGGGGGGGGGGGAGTCGAGGCTGCGTCTACAAGAAGTGGGGTGAGAGACAGCGTCCGCAGGAAGGGAGGGGGCGAGGCTGCGTCTTCAGGAAGCGAGGGGGGCATCTGCAGGAAGCAAGGGGGTTAGGGGGTGTCTGCAAGAAGCAAGGGAGGGGCCGGCTGCGTCTGCAGGGAGCGAGGGAGGGGCTGAGGCTGCGTTTGCAGGAAGTATAGCAAGGGTCTACAGGTATTGGGGGCGGGGCTGTGTTTACAAAAAGTGGGGTCAGAGTTGTCTTTACAGGAATTGGGGGTGGGTTTTTATGGTGTATGAGGAAGGGTGTATCTTTACATAGTTGTAAAAAAGACCTCTGCTCATCAAGATCAACCAATTATAGTTTGTCACTAAAGTCTCTATAACCAACAATGTTGTGTACTGAGGAAATCATCCAGCCCTGATATAAAAGCTTTTGGTGTCGTTCATCTCTTGTGATGGGGCTTATTACTACAGGAGACAAGGATGGGCACATTACTACGTGATGAGGACAAGGATGGAGTCCCTTACTGCAAGATGACAAGGATTGGCACATTACTGCAGTATGAGGACAAGGATAGGCACATTGCTACAGGATTGCAATAGGAGGGTTTTTTGCTACTAACTTGTTGCTGAATAAAAAAATTAGGGGTGTAAGCACTTATATAAGTTTATTACTACTAGTAGTTTGCTCTCCTAAATACACTAGGCTGATCTGCATAGGACTTCCTGGATTCCTAATTAATTCCATCACCTGTTTGAGTCACAGATTCAGACTTGGCTTCATTACCATTCCTGGCCACCAGAGGGAGCTCCACACCAGCACCCACTCGGATGACATTCACAACAGTACCCCCCGTTGAGGAGGGGTCACCGAACTCTCACCAGAGACACCGCGTCTGTCAGGATGGGCATTATAAAAGCCACGAACCAATCTGTCAGCATGAATGTCAGAAGCAAAAACCCAGGAATTGTCCTCCTGACCATAACCCTTCCACTTAAGAAGGTACTGAAGCTTACGTCTATTAAGGCGGGAATCCAAAATTTTCTCTACTTCATACTCTGGATCCCCATCTACCAACACAGGGTCAGCAGGCGCCGCCGTGGGAACTGCTGGTTCCACATGTTTCTTCAACAAAAACAAAGACTTATGAAAAACATTGTGAATTTTAAAAGACTCCGGAAGAGCCAAACGAAAAGATACGGGATTAATGATGTCTGAAATCTTTTAGGGTCCAATAAATCTTGGCTTAAATTTAGGAGACGAAACTCTCAGGAGGACAACCAAACCATGTCCCCCACTTTAAACCGGGGACCAACAGTCCTACACCGGTTGGCAAAGCATTCTGCATTCTCCTGGGAATGAAACAATTTGTCCACTATTTGCCCCCAAATCTGCTACATTCTTTCCACCACAGAATCAACTTCCGGACAGGCCGAAGCCTCAACCTGCCCCGAAGAGAACCTGGGATGAAACACAAAATTGCAGAAAAAAGTAGACATCAAAGTAGCAGAGCTCGCCCTATTATTGAGAGCAAACGGCCAATGGCAAAAACGAAACCCAGTCATCCTGATCCGCAAATACAAAACACCTCAAATAGGTTTCCAAGGTCTGGTTTACTTTCTCAGTCTGACCATTGGTCTGAGGATGAAACGCAGAAAAAAAAGACAGTTCAATGCCTAATCTAGAACAAAATGCTCTCCAAAATCTAGACACAAACTGCACTCCTCTGTCTGACACAATATTCTCAGGAATATCATGTAACGAACCACTTGTTGAAAAAACAAGGGCACCAACTCTGATGAAGACGGCAACTTAGGTAAGGGTACCAAATGGACCATCTTAGAAAATCTATCACAAATAACCGTTATCCTCAGAGGCAGGAAGATCCAAAATAAAATCCATAGTGATATGAGTCCAAGGTCTCTTAGGCACAGGCAATGTCAATAACAACCCACTAGAACGTGTACAACAAGGCTTGGATCTAGAACAAACCCCACAAGATTGCACAAAACTCCTGACATCCCGAGATAAAAAAGGCCACCAAAAATCCCAGAATGACCAGCCAAGACAGAACAATAGAATCTTGGACATAACTTTAGTCCTCCATTGATCTGGAACATACAGTTTCCCCACAGGACATCTCTCAGGTTTATCCCCCTGAAATCTCAAGTGCTAACCTCAAATCGGGCGAAATGGCAGAGAGGACCACACCTTCATTTAGGATGGTAGATGGCTCAGCAACATCAAGAGAATCAGTAAAGAAACTTCTAGAGAGGGCATCTGCTTTTAATATTCTTGATGCCCGGTAGAAAAAAGACCACAAAATCAAAACACGTAAAAAATAGAGCCCACCTGGCCTGCCTAGGATGCAGTCTCTCGGCCAATTCAAGGTAGCTCAGATTTTTATCAGTGAGCACCACAATTTGATGTCTAGCCCCCTCCAACCAATGTTTCCATTCTTCAAAAGCCCACTTCATAGCCAATAATTCCTGAATACCCACATCATAGTTTCGTTCAGATGGAGAAAATTTCCGAGAAGAAGGCGCAAGGCTTCAGTTTGGAAGTTATATGATCTCTGAGACAAAACGGCTCCTGCTCCAATCTCAAATATCTATCTCCACTTGAAACGGAAGAGAAACATCAGGTTGCTGCAGGACTGGGGCAGAAGTGAACCTCTTTTTAAGCTCCTGGAAGGCCATAATGGCCTCTGGGGTCCAATTCTCAACATCAGCTCCCTTTTTGGTCAAATCTGTCAAAGGCTTAACAATACTAGAGAAATTGCCTATAAATTTACGATAGAAATTTGCAAAACCCAAAAATTTCTGAAGGGATTTCAAAGAAGTAGGCTGAACCCAGTCATAAATGGCCTGAACCTTGACCGCATCCATTTCAATAGAAGACGGGAACAAAATGAACCCCAAAAAGGAAATTTGTTGTACGTCAGAGACATTTTGACCCTTAAGAACCTGAAAAACAATTCGAACTTGCTAAACATGAGAATCCCAATCATCAGTAAAAATAAAAATATCATCCAAATATACGATCAGAAATTTACCAATTAGTTCCCGGAAAATATCATTCATGAATGACTAAAAGACGGAGGGGACATTAATGAGCCCAAAAGGCATCACTAGGTACTCAAAATGCCCCTCAGGGGTATTAAAGGCCGTCTTCCATTCATCCCCCTCCTTGAATCAAATGAGATTTTACGCTCCACTAGGATCAAGTTTAGTAAACCACTTAGCCCCCTTAACTCTGGAAAACAGATCTGACATCAGGGGTAAAGGATACTGATATGTATCAGTGATTTTATTAAGGAGGCAATAGTCAATACAAGGTCTCAATGACCCATCCTTCTTGGACACAAAGAAAAAACCGGCACCAAGGGGTGAAGATGACGGTCTAATATGTCCTTTCTCCAATTACTCCTTATTATAGGTTCTCATAGCATGTTCGGGCACAAACAAATTGAAAATCCGTCCCTTAGGAAATTTGCAACCTGGCACTAAGTCAATGGCACAATCACACTCCCTATGGGGAGGCAAGGAATCAGATCCAGTCTCATTAAACATATCAAGGAAGTCTGACATATTCAGGTACATCGTGTGTCTGAGCAGAAATAGACAACACAGGTCATTATGCACACGTTGACAACCCCAACTAACCACAGACAAGGATCTCCAATCTAGAACTGGATTATGGATCTGCAGCCAAGGGAATCCCAGTACCAAAATATCATGAAAGTTGTGTAGTACCAAAAATTTACAATTCTCCTGATGAGCTGGTGCAACCCTCATAGTGACCTGGGTCCAAAATTGGGGTGTATTCTCAGCTAAAGGAGTAGCATCAATGCCCCTTAAAGGAATAGGAGTTTGCAAAGTTACCATAGGAAAGCCACAACGTTTAGCAAACCCAAAATCCATCAAGTTCAGGGCAGCTCCTGAATCAAGAAAAGCCACAGCAGAAACCGAGGATAACGAGCCAATTAAAGAGACTGACAAAATAAATTTAGGTTGCACAGTACCTATAGTAAATGAACAAGCAAATCTCTTTTCTCATTTAGGGCAGACAGAGATAGTGTGAGACGCGTCTCCACAATAGAAACACAACTTGTTCCTCCATCTAAAACCTGCCGCTCAGCATTAGAGAGATCCCTATCACACTGCATAGGCTCCGAAGACTGTTCCGCAAGCAATACTTCAGCACGTATTGTTTTGCGCTCGCGTAAATGTCTATCAATCTGAATGGTTAAGGTCATAGAGGCATCGGGATAGATTAGCAATCCCACCATAACATCTTTCACAGTATCCACAAGACCCTTCCGAAAAAGTGCCGCAAGAGCATCATCATTCCATTTGGCAAGGACTGCCCACTTTCTGAATCTCTGGCAAAAAATTTCAGCGAAATCCTGACCCTGGAACAATGCCATCAAGGTCTCAGCTTGATTCACAACATTAGGTTCATCATACAGCAATCCCAGGGCCTGAAAAAAAGGAATCCATATCAGCAAGAATCGGATCACCAGGATCCAAGGAAAAGGCCCAATCCTGAGGGTCACTGCGCAACAAGGAGATGACAATCTTAACCTGCTGCACGGGACTCCCAGAGGACTTACGTCTTAAGGCAAAAAATAATTTACAATTAGTTTTAAAGTTCAGGAATTTAGACCTATCCCCCGAGAAAAACTCTAAGTTACTTACCGGTAATGGGGTTTTCCATAGCCACGACAGCACCACCAGAGAGATAGGTCCGCCCCTCAATTTGGACAGGAAACCCTAACCTCTCTACCGCATCAGTTAGGTTAGAGAGCACAGAGAGGAATACCAGAAAAAATTAATCCAACACCAAAAAAACACTCCTAAATGTGGAAGACCGCGTGTGAGTGGAAGAAAAAAGGGTGGGAAGCAGTGGCGCTGTCGTGGCTATGGAAAACCCCATTACCGGTAACAATTTTCCCGACGCCATGACCGCGCCACAAGAGAGATTTGAAAGAAAACACCATTGGGGAGGGACCACTGCCTGCAGAACCCGCCTACCGAAGGTCATGTCAGTAAAGGCAGAAAGATCCAGCCGGTAGTGCCTAAAAAAGGTGGTAGGTGAAGACCAAGTGACCGCTTTGCAAATAAGATCAAGAGGCACGTCTGCCCGTTCCGCCCAGGAGGTAGAAACGGACCATCTAGAGAGAGATGCCCTGAGGCAGTGGAACTCCCTGAGCTACATAAGCCTCTTTAATGGCTTCTTTAAGCCAACGTGCAATAGAACCTTTAGAGGCAGCACAACCTCTCCTAGGTCCCTGAACACAAAGTGACTGGCTCTTCCGCCAAAATGCAGTGACATCCAAATAGTGAAGGAGAGTCCTTTTAACATCCAGGGAATGAAATTTCTCTTCTCACGGATTTTGTGTGGAGGGGCAAACCGAGGGAAGAACAATCTCCTGTGAACACTGAAACATACCCGCCACCTTTGGAAGAAAAGCCAGGTCGGTGCGCAGAATAACTCTATCATCCTTAACCTGGAGATCCAGAGAAATAGAGCCTGCAAGTCACTAACTCTACGGGCCGAGGTAAGTGCAACTAAAAGTGCCACCTTGAGACTTCCGGGAGGCGGAGCTACGAGGTAGCTGCTTTTATCATGAGCTCCTCAGCAGCCTAGGCCAAAAATGTTATCCAGGCTCATCCTAACATCTCAAGGCTGCAGGGATAAGGCCAGGACAAGGGGCGCACATCAGGCCCGGCTCTCCTGATACTCCGGAGGTGAAAGGTGTATGCTGCACCACAAAGAAAGGAGTGCTCTGACACAAAGCACCAGGTTGCAGGCTGTGGGCTGTGCTGCACAGAGGAACGCTGCCCATCCTCCCTGCTCCCCCTGCAGCTGTGCCACTGCAAACGGAAAGCACCCGGGACCTGGTAAGAGAGGGGTTAAATATCGGGCACTAACATCCAGAAGGAGACAGGGAGGGGGACTGAAGTGCTTCCAGCGGCAGCCATAGTTTTCAGTGAACTCTCACACACTCCCCTCCCTGCCACAGAAGAAATAGTGAAACACTGAGCAGCAGCAAGCTCAGCAAATAGGACTGCACGCTGTGTTTACCTGTCACACAGAGCTCCGTGGACCCACCGTCTGAGATACTGTGAGTGAGGAGGGAGCTGAGAGCCCTTGGAGACATTTGGCTGTGAGAGCATGTCAGGAGATAAACAGGGGGCTGTGAAGGGGGCAGATACATCCCTGCAGGTCTCATCTTAAATGGCTTCTGCACAAGGCCTGTAATCTGCAACAGTAAACAGAGGCAGATAGGCCTGAAGTGCATCACAGCTCAACTTGATTAACCCCTACCTCACCACTTCACCAGCACTGACAGTATAGAAGAGGGTGAAAAACAAAAAGAAGTGGGATCAGTCATCTGGCCTGCCTCCTGCCCTTCTGACTGGTCTTTTTCAAGTATCATCTATACACTCTCATACACAGCGTGGAAATAATTGTGAAACGGCCAAGTTTACCACACAGATGTAATTAAGCTTATGTTATTGTGACGTCACCACAGTCTCTAAAGAAGCTCCATATTTACAGTTCTTACTATGGATAAATTTGTGGGTAAGAGCAATGCCACACAACCAAGTAAAGGAAATAGACCGCAAAGACGAAACCAAAATGCACCCCCATCACCAGGGGCTTCCCCTGAGGCAACTACAGACCCACCCCAGGCCACTGCTAAGGCCATCACGGATCTCTTGATGCCGGTGATTGATGGGCGGCTGGCAGCCTTCCAGTCTTCATTAGACGTTATAGTCACCCAAGTTAATGCCCAGGGTTCAAGGCTAACAGATGTGGAGCAGAGGGTCTCTGACATGGAGGACTCTGTAAAGGAAATTTCAGAGATGCTGGAGAGCAGGAATAAGGACATTGCTGTATTGCTGGACAAGGTAGATGATCTGGAGAACAGGTCCAGACGCAATAATTTAAGGTTGGTGGGCGTCCTGAATCGGTTCGGCAAGCTGATCTATTGAAACTCACTTCAGAATGGCTACCAGGAGCTTTGAAATTGGATCTAAAGTCGGGGCCAATTGCTATTGAAAGGGCCCGCCCACCTCGAAATGATGGAGAGGTCAGACCCAGACAAGTAATTTTTAAGGTCCTGGACTTCCAAGACAAGATCAGATTGCTGACAGCATTTAGAAAAAATCGCTCACTTACCTACAATAACTCTAAACTGCTTTTGTTCCAAGATTACTCAGCAGCCTTGACAACAAGACGCAAAGCCTTCAATCCAGTATGCAAACTATTGGCGGAAAAAAATATTCGCTTCAGTCTACTGTATCCTGCTGTTCTACGCTTCACTACAGGGGGAAAGAATTGGACTTTTGAAGATCCTAAGTTGGCTTTAAATTACCTTCTTCAGGAAAATGGAGCTTCGCCAACAGTCAACACAGACACTTAAATCGGAGATGTCACGGTGCTACAGTTCTGATGTTCATTCTGTTTTTCCTTTTTTTTTCAGTGTCAGGACTGCCAGAGAGGCAGGTGACATTGCCATTAGATTAAGGTTTTTGTTTAGATGGGAAGGGGTTAGGGGGCTCTGCGTGCGTACCTTTAGTTTAGCTCTCATATGGGTTGTCGCGTTTACTCGCTGGGATGGACGAGGGAACCCCAATAGGTTGTTTATAATTTTACAATTAATTCCTCCTTCTGGAATAGGATAAATGACTAACACAGAGAGCACAAATGTGTCCACGATTAAATCGCTGTATTGGTGCTCCTGGAATGTTAACGGGTTAAACTTTCCTATTAAGAGGAAACAAGTTTTAAATTATCTACATCGTTTAAATTGCCATATTGTCTTCTTACAGGAAACACACTGGATGAAGGGCAATCACCCATTTCTTCACAGCAGAAAATATGCCGTATGCGCAGAAGCGTCATTTACGAGAAAACAAAGAGGGGTAGCTATATTGATCAATAAGCATATTAGTCATGAAGTTCTGGAGGTTTCAGAGGACCCTATGGGGAGATTATTATTGGTGAAAGTGAAGATAGAGGGCACTATCTACAACTTAGCAAACATATATGCACCAAATATTCCTGATCCACAGTTCAGAGCCAGATTGATGGAAAGTATCACAGGTTGGGATATGACTCATTTAATTGTAGGCGGAGATTTGAATGAGGCTCATGATGGAATTTTAGACAGGTCAAGTCCCCAGCCATCTCCTCTATTGGCGCTCCATAGTGGTTTGCAATATCTCGTCAAACAATTGGGACTAATAGACACATGGCGCATGCAGCACCCAATAGATAAAGACTATACATTTTATTCACATGTCCATGACTTACATACACGGATTGACTATTGGCTACTAAGCCCGGCACTGACGCCACATTTACTTTCCTCCAACATCCTAGACATCTGTATTTCGGATCATGCACCGGTTACTTTTAATTTGTTATTATCTACCACAATGCTACGGGAAAGAAGGTGGAGGTTTCCTTCATATTTATATCAATCTGAGGATTTCAAAGCTTCTTTACAAAACTACTGGAGCTTTTATGAGAAGGATAATCACGAGCATAGTGGGGACGCTGGCTTGTATTGGGCTGCCTCCAAGGCAGTAGTAAGAGGTCAGATAATATCATATGTCAGCCATAAGAGAAAAAAGCTCCTGGAACAAACTATATCAGCACAAAAACTTCTCACGCAGGCATATAAAGATTTTACAAATAACAACACGGATGCGACAAAACAACATTTCTTAGAGGCCAAGGAGGCGGCGGACACCTTGGCCCATGAGATGGCACTTAGTAACCTGGACTACCAGAAACATAAATACTTTAAATGGGGCAACAAACCTGGGAAATTACTAGCTTCCTTAACCAAACCCTTTAGAACCACCACTAGAATCCACAAAATTAAAAAGAAAGATGGTACCATGGTAACAAAAGATGAGGAAATAGTGGAGGAGTTCAGGGCATTCTTTGGCTCGCTGTATGAGGCGGAACCGAGGGAGGTGGACGGGGAAGCTGATTTTATCCATGGTACCGTAGCGCCCATCTTGACAGAGGAACAAAGAGTAGTACTAAACGCCCCTATAAATATTTCAGAAATAGTAAAAACTATTGGCACTCTTAAACTAGCCAAAAGCCCAGGGCCCGACGGATTTAGTAACGAATATTATAAGATCTTGGGAGCCTCTATCGGTCCTCATCTATGTGCAGTGTATAATAAGATAGTCACAGATAGAATAATTCCCGACAGGTTCAATGAGGCAAACATTATAGTATTACCTAAGCCAGGAAAAGACCCACTACAGGTGGAGGGATACAGACCCACTACAGGTGGAGGGATACAGACCCGCTACAGGTGGAGGGATACAGACCCGCTACAGGTGGAGGGATACAGACCCACTACAGGTGGAGGGATACAGACCCACTACAGGTGGAGGGATACAGACCCACTACAGGTGGAGGGATACAGACCCACTACAGGTGGAGGGATACAGACCCACTACAGGTGGAGGGATACAGACCCACTACAGGTGGAGGGATACAGACCCGCTACAGGTGGAGGGATACAGACCCGCTACAGGTGGAGGGATACAGACCCGCTACAGGTGGAGGGATGCAGACCCGCTACAGGTGGAGGGATGCAGACCCGCTACAGGTGGAGGGATACAGACCCACTACAGGTGGAGGGATATAGACCCACTACAGGTGGAGGGATACAGACCCATTACAGGTGGAGGGATACAGACCCACTACAGGTGGAGGGACACAGACCCACTACAGGTGGAGGGATACAGACCCACTACAGGTGGAGGGATACAGACCCACTACAGGTGGAGGGATACAGACCCACTACAGGTGGAGGGATACAGACCCACTACAGGTGGAGGGATACAGACCCACTACAGGTGGAGGGATACAAACCCACTACAGGTGGAGGGATACAGACCCACTACAGGTGGAGGGACACAGACCCACTACAGGTGGAGGGATACAGACCCACTACAGGTGGAGCGATACAGACCCACTACAGGTGGAGGGATACAGACCCACTACAGGTTGGGCGATACAGACCCACTACAGGTGGAGGGATACAGACCCACTACAGGTGGAGGGATACAGACCCACTACAGGTGGAGGGATACAGACCCACTACAGGTGGAGGGATACAGACCCACTACAGGTGGAGGGACACAGACCCACTACAGGTGGAGGGATACAGACCCACTACAGGTGGAGGGATACAGACCCACTACAGGTGGAGGGATACAGACCCACTACAGGTGGAGGGATACAGACCCACTACAGGTGGAGGGATACAGACCCACTACAGGTGGAGGGATACAGACCCACTACAGGTGGAGGGATACAGACCCACTACAGGTGGAGGGATACAGACCCACTACAGGTGGAGGGATACAAACCCACTACAGGTGGAGGGACACAGACCCACTACAGGTGGAGGGATACAGACCCACTACAGGTGGAGGGATACAGTCCCACTACAGGTTGGGCGATACAGACCCACTACAGGTGGAGGGATACAGACCCGCTACAGGTGGAGGGATACAGACCCACTACAGGTGGAGGGATACAGACCCACTACAGGTGGAGGGATACAGACCCACTACAGGTGGAGGGACACAGACCCACTACAGGTGGAGGGACACAGACCCACTACAGGTGGAGGGATACAGACCCACTACAGGTGGAGGGATACAGACCCACTACAGGTGGAGGGATACAGACCCACTACAGGTGGAGGGATACAGACCCACTACAGGTGGAGGGATACAGACCCACTACAGGTGGAGGGATACAGACCCACTACAGGTGGAGGGACACAGACCCACTACAGGTGGAGGGATACAGACCCATCTCATTACTCAACTCTGATTTTAAAATCTTTACTAAAATACTAGCTGGTAGATTACAACAAGTGATTCCAGATCTTATTCTGCCCTTCCAAACGGGATTCGTGCATGGGAAATCCACCACCTATAACATCAGGACGGCTATTGGGGCTATCTCTTATAGTAGGAAGCATGGATGTATAGTAGAGGGGCTACAAGGACACTAAACTTCAGGAAAGCAAATTTTAAACGGTTGAGAGATGATCTTAGTGCAATAAACTGGGATGATGTACTAAGTAATAAAAGTACACAAAGCAAATGGGAGACTTTTATGAGCATCCTGAATAGGGCTTGTGCAGAAAATATACCCTATGGGAACAAACATGCTAGAAATAGGAGGAAACCCCTATGGCTAAATAGAGCTGTAAGGGAAGCAATAAAAGAAAAACAGAAAGCCTTAAAAGAATTAAAGAGGGTAGGTAGTGATGAGGCATTATATAATTATAGAAAATTAAATAAAATATGTAAAAAGCAAATTAAGTTAGCTAAGTTTGAGACAGAGAGACTCATTGCGAGAGAAAGTAAAAATAATCCTAAAATATTCTTTAACTACATAAACAGTAAAAAACTGAAAAGCGATAGTGTTGGCCCCCTTAAAAATAGTCTTGGTGAAATGGTGGAAGGGGATGAGGGTAAAGCCAACCTGCTGAATGACTTTTTTTCTACGGTTTTTATACAAGAAAATGCCATGGCAGATGACATGACCAGTGATGCCATAAATTCACCCTTGAATATTACCTGCTTAACCCAGCAGGAAGTACGCCGCCGCCTCGAAATCACTAAGGTTGACAAATCTCCGGGCCCGGATGGCATACACCCCAGAGTACTACAGGAATTGAGTTCTGTGATAGATAGACCATTATTTTTAATCTTCTCAGATTCCTTAATAACAGGGTCGGTACCGCAGGACTGGCGCATAGCAAATGTGGTGCCAATATTCAAAAAGGGGACAAAAACTGAGCCGGGAAATTATAGGCCGGTAAGTTTAACCTCTACGGTTGGTAAAATCCTTGAGGGTTTCTTGAGAGATGCTATACTGGAGTATCTCAAGAAAAATAACCTTATGACAGAGTATCAACATGGGTTTATGAGGGATCGATCCTGTCAAACTAATTTGATCAGCTTCTATGAAGAGGTAAGTTCAAGCCTGGAGCAGGGAAATGCAGTGGATGTTGTGTATATGGACTTTTCAAAAGCTTTTGATACGGTGCCACACAAAAGGTTGGTACATAAAATGAGAATAATGGGGATAGGGGAAAATATGTGTAACTGGGTTAAAAACTGGCTCAGTGATAGGAAACAAAGGGTGGTTATTAATGGTACGTACTCGGACTGGGTCTCAGTTCATAGTGGGGTACCACAGGGGTCAGTATTGGGCCCGCTTCTTTTCAACATATTTATAAATGACCTTGTTGGGGGCATGCGGAGTAGAATTTCAATATTTGCAGACGATACTAAACTCTGCAGGGTAATCAATACAGAGGAGGATAATTTTATATTACAGGGAGATTTATGTAAATTGGAGGATTGGGCTGAGAAGTGGCAATTGAAGTTTAATGTAGATAAATGTAAGGTCATGCACTTGGGTAGAGGAAATAACATTTATGATTATGTACTTAATTGTAGAACACTGGGTAAAACAGACACAGAAAAAGACTTGGGTGTATGGGTGGATGGTAAACTTCACTTTAGTGGACAGTGTCAGGCAGCTGCTGCCAGGGCTAATAAAATAATGGGATGTATTAAAAGAGGTATAAGTGTTCATGAAAAAAATATAGTTCTACCTCTGTACAAGTCACTAGTGCGACCGCACGTAGAATACTGTGTACAATTCTGGTCACCGATATATAAGAAGGACATAGCTGAACTGGAGAGGGTGCAAAGAAGAGCGACCAAGATTATTAGAGGAATGGGGGGGCTGCAATACGAAGACAGGTTATTAAACTTGGGGTTATTTAGTCTGGAAAAACGAAGGCTTAGGGGAGATCTAATCACAATGTATAAATATATGAGGGGACAGTACAGAGACCTTTCCAAAGATCTATTTACACCTAGGCCTGCGACTGGAACACGGGGGCATCCGCTACGTCTTGAGGAAAGAAGGTTTAATCATAATCACAGACGAGGATTCTTTACTGTACGAGCAGTGAGACTATGGAATTCTCTGCCGCATGATGTTGTAATGAGTGATTCACTACTAACATTTAAGCAGAGCCTGGATGCCTTTCTTGAAAAATTTAATATAACCAGTTATGTATATTAGATTTTATGACAGGGTATTGATCCAGGGAACTAGTCTGATTGCCGGATGTGGAGTC
This sequence comes from Anomaloglossus baeobatrachus, assembly GCF_048569485.1. Classification (NCBI taxonomy): domain Eukaryota; kingdom Metazoa; phylum Chordata; class Amphibia; order Anura; family Aromobatidae; genus Anomaloglossus; species Anomaloglossus baeobatrachus. The sequence continues at coordinate 1,961,580 of NC_134355.1, read as the reverse complement.
AGGAAGGAATTTTTTTCCCCATTGGAACTTGTTTGCCACATTGGGGTTTTTGCCTTCCTCTGGATCAACATGTTAGGCTACGGGTTGAACTAGATGGACTTAGAGTCTCCCTTCAACCTTAAAACTATGATACTATGATACTATGATACTATGATGTACCAAGCATATAGTAGTTAGCCTTGATGCGGACAAGGCCTTTGATAGGGTCTCTTGGGCCTATTTACATAATCTTTTGGCATGTCGCCAGGTGGGATCCTGGTTTTGCGAAGCAGTCAAGATGATATACACAGACCCCAAATCCAGACTATCTATAAATAATACATTCTCTGAGCCATTTGAGGTACAGAGGGGAACGAGGCAGGGGTGTCCCTTGTCACCTTTATTGTTTAATTTGGCTCTGGACCCAATGTTGAGGACCCTACATAATTTAGCAATATTTCAGGGCATGAGAGTCGGTGGGACAACAATTAAACTTTTGGCTTTTGCCGATGATATTTTATTGTTTATCCCTCTCAAGCGATTCCAGAGATAATGAACACATTGAATAATTTTGGAAAGGCCTCAGGCTTCAGGGTAAATTACAAAAAAACAGGCATTGGCAATGTACAAATCGGGTAAAATTGATAACAACTTATTTCCCTTCCAGTGGTGTACCAGGTCCATTAAATATTTGGGGATTCAGCTCCCAGCAAACCCCTTTTCTTCAGCGCTCTATTGGGAGACCCAGACGATTGGGGTATAGCTACTGCCCTCTGGAGGCCACACAAAGCACTACATTAAAAGTGCAAGGCCCCTCCCCCTCTGGCTATACCCCCCCGTGGTATCACGGGTTCTCCAGTTTTAGCTTTGTGTGCGAAGGAGGTCAGACATCCACGCATAGCTCCACAGATTTTAGTCAGCAGTAGCTGCTGACTATTTCGGATGGAAGAAAAGAGGACACATATAGTGTCCCCAGCATGCTCCCTTCTCACCCGTGGATGGTGTTGTAAGGTTGAGGTACCTATTGCTGGTACGGAGGCTGGAGCCCACATGCTGCTTTCCTTCCACATCCCCCTGAGGGGCTCTGTGGAAGTGGGATCCTGCCGGCCTCAAAGCTCTGACGCCGGGCTCCATCCACAGACCCATTTGAACCTGTTGGATACGGAGCTGGAGTACCGTTCAGGGACATGGCCCTGCACCATTACAGGTACTCTGTGTCCCCGTACACACAGGCACAGCACACTCCAGACTTGCTGGGTGTGCTAGTGCGCCGGGGACAGTAAAGGGTTACAGTCACTGCAGCTTTGCTGAGTGACTTTGTGTTTTGGGAACTACCGCGCCGGACGCTACGGGAGCGGCGGCGCGGCTGGGACTTGTAGTTCGCCGGGGACTGGGCGCCGACCGCGCTTTTACGGCGGCGGCGCTTATAACTCCAGTCCCCGGCTTCTGCGGCCTAGTGCCGCTTCGTTCCCGCCCCCTCCCTGTCACTCAGGGAAGGGGACAGGCGCTGAGCAATCAGCAGCGCCGAGGGCTGGAGCCTTTTTACATGCTCCAGCCCTCTCACTGCACACTGTCGGACGCCGGATTCCCGCTCTGCCTTGGGGGCACGCCCACGGCCCGCCCCTACTCACACGAGCTGGGGAAGAAGCCGGCAGCCATTACTGCAGAGCTCAGACTTTCGGCTCCAAGGCAGGACGGTGGCGATCATACACCCGCTTATAGCGGGCGGTAAGAGGCACATATAGTGCTGAAAACTGCAGTGTATACATGTGTTGTTTTTAACTACATAGGTCGCTATATGCCCGCTTGGGGAGCGACTCATCAGCAGCAGGAAAGCAGGTGTGCTAAAGCACAGGCTTTCTAGGCTGCTTGTATTGCACGTACTGAAGTGTTCATTTGTGTTTATGCTGATATGCTATACATTGCACTGTACAGTCGCTAGTCTTAGCTATATTCTTCTGGAATGGCTAGACTACAGCAGCAGAAAACCAAGGGTGCTGGGGCACAGGTTTTTTTCTATGCTGCTTGTATTGCATGGGCTGCAGTGTGCATTTGTACTTGTGCTTGTATGCTATACATTGCACTGTATGGTCACTCTTCTGGGCTATATTCCCCTAGATGACCAGTCTACAGCAGCAGAAGAGCAGAGGTGCCAGGGCACAGGCTTCTATGCTGCTTGGATTGCATGTGCTGCAGTGTTCATTTGTACTTGTGCTTGTATGCTATACATTGCACTGTAGGGTCACTCTTCTGGGCTATATTCCCCTAGATGACTAGTATACAGCAGCAGAAGAGCAGGGGTGCCAGGGCACAGGCTTCTATGCTGCTTGTATTGCTTGTGCTGCAGTGGTCATTTGTACTTTATGCCTGTATGCTATACATTGCAATGTACGGTCACCAATCTTGGCTATATACTTCTAGATAGCTAGTCGGCAGCGGCAAAAAAGCAACACAGATTTCAGTGCTGTGTTTACTACATGGGATGCTGTTCATGACACCGTCCCATTGTGTGCATGCTCCCCTGTAGGTCTGCCGGGGTCTCTAGCACTTCGTCTGCCGGGGCTCTACTAGTTGGGGCCAAAGAAACCTCCTGTCAACTCTGTCCATGGACAGGGACGGAGTAGTCATAATATAGAGACTTGCACCCATGGGCAATCTACTTGACCAAAAGGCAGTTCTTCAGGGCTTTGATACTGACATCGCTCTCAATCCGGATACACCGGGTGGTAACGTCATACGGAATGATCCTATACCGTCCATCAATGGAAGGTTGGATCTTTCTCCCTCAGCTCCCCCAGTGGAGATAGGAGACGAACAGGAGAAGTTCCTTTTCAGTGTCTCACGCAGATATTGAGTGTTTTTTCTGGCCACGCTGACTTCAGAGAAGCAGTCCAGGAACACCACGCTTACCAGATAAGCGTCTTCTCCAAACGTTTTTAGGATACACGTTATCCCTTTTTTCCCCTGACGTGGTCAGCGCTGGACCCAGGGTCCAAAGGTGGATTCTCCAATCTCCAGGCTTGCATATGGAGATGGGGCTTCACTTCAAGATGCCATTCACAGACAGATGGACTCTGGTTGAAATCTGTCTAGGAGGCTATCGGCGTGTCGGTTGCTCCGGCATCCACAGCCGTATTGGCAACCTAACCTTTTCTGCTGTTCTTGCGCAGCTGACCTTGAGCAGGGACATCTGTACGCAATGTCTGCACTGCGACTTACCCTGTTAATACTGTCCTAAAAGTACAGTCGAGGTTTCGGTCCTTCCCAAGCTCCGGCAGGTCCCAATTGTCCTCGTGCAAAAGGGCTACAAAACCTCAGACGGGCTCAGATTCCGGCCGGGCTCAATCTCGCCCAAGGAAGGCAGTCGGAGGAACCGCTACCAAGGCGGTCTCCTCAGGACTCTCAGCTCTCTCTCTCTCTCTCCGCATCCGCGGTTGATGGCAGACTCCCCCGCCTTTGGCGACATTTAGCTGCCACAGGTCACTGACTGGTGGGTGACGGACATTGTGCTCACGTGCACAGGACAGTGTTCTGTTCTCGTCCTCCGACTCCATTCTTCAGAACGGCCCCACCTCTCCACCGAGCAGATGCCCTGCTGCAGGCGGTGGACGCTCTAAGAACAGAAGGAGTGGTGATCCCTGGCCCCCCTCAGGAACGAGGGCGAGGGTTTGTACTCCAATCTCTTTGGGGCTCCAAAAATGGACGGTCCCTTCCGTCCTGTTCTGGTTCTGAAACTGCTCAACGAGCATGCGAACGCCAGGCGGTTCCGGATGGGATTCCTCCGATCCGTCATTGCCTCAATGTCTCGAGGAGACTTCCTTGCCTCAACAGACATCAAAGATGCCTATCTCCACGTGCCAATTGCTACGGAGCACCAACGTTTTCTACGTTTTGTGATAGGAGACGAAAATCTTCTGTTCGTAGCTATGCCATTCAGTCTGGCGACAGCCCCACGGGTGTTCACCAAGGTCATGGCAGCAGTGGTGGCAGTCTTGCACTCTCAGGGACACCCGGTGATCCCGTACTTGGACGATCTACTCGTCAAAGCACCCTCCCTCGAGGCATGCCAACGCAGCCTGAATGTTACGCTGGAGACTCTCCAGACTTTCGGGTGGATCATCAATTTGGCAAGGTCAAATCTGTCTCCGACTCAATCACTAACGTATCTCGGCATGGAGTTTCATACTCTATCAGCCATAGTGAAGCTTCCGCTGAACCAGCAGCGTTCACTGCAGACAGAGGTGCAGTCTCTCCTTCAAGGCCAGTCGCACCCCTTAAGGCGCCTCATGCACTTCCTAAGGAAGATGGTGGCAGCCATCGAGGCAGTTATCTTTGCGCAGTTTCATCTGCGCCAACGGCAATGGGACATTCTCCGCCAATGGGATGGGCAGTCAACCTCCCTGGACGGGAAGTCTCCCTTTCTCTGACGGCCGAGGACTCTCTGCAATAGTGGCTTATTCCCACCTCATTGTCATAGCCCCCATCCTGGGCAGTGGTCACGACAGATACGAGTCTGTCGGGGTGGGGAGCAGTTTGTCTCCGCCACATGGCTCAGGGGACGTGGACTCAGCAGGAGTCCACCCTTCAGATCGATGTTCTGGAAATCGGGGCAGGGTACCTTACCCTATTAGCTTTCCAGAAGTGGCTAGAAAGAGAGCAGATCCGAATCCAGTCGGACATCTCCACAGCGGTGGCATACATCAACCACCAAGGAGGGACACGCAGTCAGCAGCCTTCCAGGAAGTCCGGCGAATCCTCATGTGGGTGGAGGACACAGCATCCACCATATCCGCAGTTCACATCCCGGGCGTAGAAAACTGTGAAGCAGACTTCCTCAGTCGCCAGGGCATGGACGCGGGGGAATGGTCCCTTCACCCGGACGTGTTTCAGGAAATCTGTTGCCGCTGGGGGGTGCTGGACGTCGACCTAATGGCGTCTCGGCACACCAACAAGGTCCCGGCATTTATGGCACGATCGCGCGATCACAGAGCTCTGGCGGCAGACGCCTTAGTGCAAGATTGGTCGCAGTTCCGGCTCACATATGTGTTTCCACCTCTGGCACTCTTGCCCAGAGTACTGCGCAAAAATCAGATCCGATTGCAGCCGCGTCATACTCGTCGCACCAGACTGGCCGAGGAGATCGTGGTGTCCGGATCTGTGGCATCTCACGGTCGGCCGACCGGGGTCACTACCAGACCGACCAGACTTACTGTCTCAAGGGCCGTTTTCTCCATCGGAATTCTGCGGCCCTGAACCTGACTGTGTGGCCATTGAGTCATGGATCCTAGCATCTGCAGGATTATCTCAAAGAGTGGTTGCCACAATGAGACAAGCTAGAAAGTCGAATTCTGCTAAGATCTACCACAGGACGTGGAAGATTTTCTTATCCTGGTGCTCTGCTCAGGGAGTGTCTCCCTGGCCATTTGCATTACCCAAGTTTCTTTCCTTCCTGCAATCGGGGTTAGAAAAGGGCTTGTCGCTCAGCTCCCTTAAAGGGCAAGTTTCGGCACTATCCGTGTTTTTTCAGAAGCGTCTAGCACGTCTTCCTAAGGTGCGCACGTTCCTGCAGGGGGTCTGTCATATTGTGCCCCCGTACAAGCGACCGTTAGATCCATGGGATCTGAACAGGGTACTAGTTGCTCTCCAGAAGCCGCCCTTCGAGCCTCTGAAAGAAGTTTCCTTTTCTCGGCTGTCGCAGAAAGTGGCGTTTCTTGTTGCGATCACATCGCTTCGGCGAGTGTCTGAGCTGGCAGCTCTGTCATCCAAGGCTCCCTTCCTGGTGTTCCACCAGGACAAGGTTGTGCTGCGCCCTATTCCGGAGTTTCTTCCTAAGGTCGTATCCTCTTTTCATCTTAATCAGGATATCTCCTTGCCTTCGTTTTGTCCTCATCCGGTTCACCGGTATGAAAAGGACTTACGTTTGCTAGATCTGGTGAGGGCACTCAGAATCTACATTTCCCGCACGGCGCCCATACGCCGTGCCGATGCACTTTTTGTCCTTGTCGCTGGTCCGCGCAAAGGGTTGCAGGCTTCTAAAGTCACCCTGGCTCGATGGATCAAAGAACCAATTCTAGAGGCCTACCGTTCTGCGGGGCTTCCGGTTCCTTCAGGGCTAAAAGCCCACTCAACCAGAGCCGTGGGTGCGTCCTGGGCATTACGTCACCAGGCTTCGGCTCAACAGGTGTGCCAGGCAGCTACCTGGTCCAGTCTGCACACTTTCACCAAGCATTATCAGGTGCATACCTATGCTTCGGCGGATGCCAGCTTAGGTAGAAGAGTCCTGCAGGCGGCAGTGACACCCCCGTAGGGGAGGGCTGTTTTGCAGCTCTAACATGAGGTATTTATTTACCCACCCAGGGACAGCTTTTGGACGTCCCAATCGTCTGGGTCTCCCAATAGAGCGCTGAAGAAGAAGGGAATTTTGTTACTTACCGTAAATTCCTTTTCTTCTAGCTCTTATTGGGAGACCCAGCACCCGCCCTGTTGTCCTTCGGGATGTTTTTTTGTTGTTTGCGGGTACACATGTTGTTCATGTTGAACGGTTTTTCAGTTCTCCGATGTTATTCGGAGTTAATTTGTTTAAACCAGTTAATGGCTTCCTCCTTCTTGCTTTGGCACTAAAACTGGAGAACCCGTGATACCACGGGGGGGTATAGCCAGAGGGGGAGGGGCCTTGCACTTTTAATGTAGTGCTTTGTGTGGCCTCCAGAGGGCAGTAGCTATACCCCAATCGTCTGGGTCTCCCAATAAGAGCTAGAAGAAAAGGAATTTACGGTAAGTAACAAAATTCCCTTCGTTACTATATCAAATTAATTATAAGCCTCTTATAAATTCATTAATACATCTACTCCAATCTTGGAAACATCTGAAAATATCCTTTTCGGGCCGATGTCACTTAATTAAAATGGTAGCATTCCCCAAAATAATGTTCTTATTTCAGACTCTCCCGTTGCTTCTAGGCAAATCAGATCTTAAGCTACTAAATTCATCCTTTGGAAAATTCATTTGGGGGCACAAGGGGCGAACTAGGATCAGCTTAATCAAGCTTCAATTACCAAAAGGGGCAGGGGGCATAAATCTTCCAGATCTGGGCAGATATAATCTAGCAGCAAATTTGAGATATGTGGTGGACTGGGTGCGAGGAGTATCTCACTTTGCCAATGTACAATTGGAACAACAGCTATGTTCACAAGTCTCGTTAACAGCATTGCTGCATTTAGGGAACGAGGAAATACCGAGTGAGGTTAGGGATCATCCAACACTATGGCATACTATACTAACGTGGAGGAAGGTGAGGAAACTTGGTAAAATTAACACTTCAAGTTCCCCATTTCAACCCTTTATTGGAAATCCGAGATTCCTCCAGGGTCGCCCTCCGAGGATTTATGAAACATTGTCAATGCAGGGTTGTGCTTATGCTGCAGATCTAATGGAGCCTGATTGGTCGTTGCTTTCTTACGAGAAGGCGGCACACCGATTTCCAGCTTTTGTGGGTCAGCCTTTTCTTTTTCTTTAGGCGCGTAGCTTGGCACAAAAATATCTTGTTGACAAGCCAAAGGGAGATCTTGGAGGAAGTGTGGATAACTTTCTTAGGAGGGCAAGAAGCCAGGCGTCCTCGACTAGTCAGGTTTATTCAATGTTGCGTACAGTTTGGACATGGGAGGGGAAAACAACAGGTCCAGCAAAATGGAAGGTAGACATGCCAGAGTTCGAGGTAAAGGATTTTTTACAAGCCACGCTGTTGCAACGTAAATTTCTGTCGTCGAGTAGCTACACAGATATGGCCTTGATGATTCTACATAGAGCATATATTACTCCAAAAATTCAATCAAAAATGGACACAAATGCCTTATACTCTTGTTCTAAATGTGGCATAAGAGACACTGACCTGTTTCACCACTTATGGGACTGTGTTCAGATACAGGGAGTATGGAGAAGCGTTCACTCAGTCTTACAAAACACATACAATATTCAGTTTGCTCTGACACCACAGTGGGCCATTTTTAACATGTTGGAGGAGGCTCAACAAAGTCTTCCGAGAGGTACCAGGGCAATGCTAACTATTTGGGCCTCGGCCACTAGGAAAAGTATCCTACATCTCTGGGTAAATCCTGAAGCACCCTCTCTAGCGTTTATCCAAACAAAACTAATGTTCATATTCACAATGGACTGGCTGGATGCACTGTCGAATAAGGAGAAGCTGACGAAGCGTTTCTTTGAAACATGGTCTTTATTTATACCTAACTTGGCTACAGTGCTTAAGGATAGACTTAAATCTCAGTTTGGACAGACCTCTTGGTACCTTCTTGAACTGCTCAATGGACACATACCAATTACATAATTTACCATTTTAAGTTGCTTCTGGTCGCACGCAGAGCGGGGGGAGGGGTGGGCGGGACTGTTTTGATTATAATGTCATCAATGAAATGCTCTTTGTATAAGAGCAGATTGTAAAAGAAACTCGGTTAAATTTCAATAAAAAGATGTTTAAAAAAAAAAAGTGCCACCTTGAGTGTGAGGAATCTAACTGAGGAGCAAGCAATTGGCTCAAAGGGGGAACCCGTAAGTGCGTCCAAAACCAAATTAAGGTCCCAAGCAGGGAAGGACAGACAAGGCACAGGGGTCTGTCTTTGACAGGATGATATAAATCGTCTAACCAATCTATTCCCTGCTAAGTTGCAACTGTACAAGGCTCCCAGAGCTGACACATGCACTTTTAGAGTACTGACAGACAAGCCAAGTCCAACCCCCTTTGTAGAAACTCCAGAATCTTTAGGAGAAACACCCTCTGGAGAGCTACCTGTAGAGGAAAGAAACTTCTTCCATACTCTAGCATAGATTCTAGTGGTGGAAGGCTTCCTGCTACGCTGGAGAGTGTTAATCAGGCCCGAGGAAAACCCCTTATTTTCTAATAACTGCCTCTCAAATGCCATGCAGGCAGATGGAGGTTGGAAACCCTGGGATGTAGCAGCGGGCCCTGGGAGAGGAGATTCGGCCTCTCCGGCAACACCCAAGGAGCCGACACCGACAGTCTCCTGAGCCAGTAGAACCACATCCTCCTGGGCAAGAAGGGAGCTATGAGGATAACATGGGCCCCATCCTCCCTGATCTTCTGTAACACTGCCTGAATTAAAATCAGAGGAGGAAAGGTGTAAACGAGTCCCGACCCCCACGGGATCTGAAATGCATCTACCGCCCAAGCAAGGCCCGTCTTGCGGATTTAGGGAGCAAAACTTGGGAACCTGGCGGTTGGACCTAGTTGCAAATAGATCTAGAACCAGAAGGCCCCAAATACGTGTTATGCTGCTGAAAACGTTTGGGTGAAGGCACCATTCCCGCTGACGAACCTTAGTGCGACTGAGAAAATCGGCCGCTGTGTTGTCTACCCCCCTGATATGCAGGGCCGTGAGGGAAGCCAGGTGTGTTTGTGAGAAAGATCTGATAAGTGAGTTTCATAAGTGTATGCCTTGGTGATTGATGTAAAACACTGCTGCTCTGTTGTCCGACAGGACACGTATGTGACGGCCAGTCAGGAGGGAGAGGAAGGCTCGGAGAGCTTTCTCTATGGCGCAGTTCCCTGAAATTGGAAGATGCCCTGCCCTCCAGAGGACTGCAACTCCCTTGAATAAAGTGACCCCGTATGTGCGCTCCTCAACCCTGTGTGCTGGCATCTGTGGTCACTGTATATGAGACTTGTATTGCCCATGGAACAACCCCGTGCAGGTTCTGGATTTGTAGCCGCCACCACCGGAGTGGGGAGGAGAGTGTTACCATATGGTCCAAACACTAGCCCAATCGTATCTGAGCAAGAAAAACCTCCCTCTGCAACACCCGGGAATGTAACTGAGCCCAGGGGACGGCTAGAATACAAGAAACCAAGGACCCCAGTAGGGACATGGCCTCCCGGAAGGTCTGGCCCGGAGCTGAGATTAATGCTTGCACTTTTGCCTGCAGTGAAGCTATTTTGTCCTGTGGCAGAAGGCATCGCTGAACTGTGAGAAAAACCTGGATGGTGAGTGGAGTCAAACGTGACCTGTCGAAGTTGACTATCCAGCCCAACTTCTGCAGGACAGAAATGACCACCTGCACCTGGCCTGTACAATGCACTTCTGAGGTGCCGACTACGAGGAAGTCGTCCAGATATGGCACTATTAAAACATCCTGTTCTCGGATGTGTGCCATTACCTCTGCCATCACTTTTGTAAGCACTCTCGGAGCCAAATAGAAGAGCTCGGAACTGCACATGCTTTATTTGTCTGTTGAATGGCAGAACTACTCTCAAACACCGCTGGTGGGAGTGGTGGAACGGGATGTGATAGTAGGCATCCTTGAGGTAGATTATTGCCATGAAACATCCTGGAAAGAAGTTTTTGCTACCGACCGTATTGATTCCATTTTGAAGTGATGCACTGCCAGGGAATGATTTAATCTTTTCAAGTTGATGATAGTCCTGAATGTCCCGTCTGGTTTTGGTACCAAAAATAGAGGGAAGTAGAAACCTTGACCTTCTTTTCCCTTGGGAACTTTGACCAGGATTTCTTTTTGGACAAGATTTTGTACTTCCTGCTGCAGGACTCACTGGTACTCCTGAGACCTGCCAAGTGATGTAACAATTAGTGACCCCTTGGGGGTCGATGAGAATTGTAATTTGAGACCTGATTTCATGATCTCAAGAATCCAGGGACTAGAGGAAATAGCTTGGCAGGCGGAAAAAAAGGAAGAAAGTCTACCTCCTACCGGAGGAGTGGAACTACCGGCCAGACTTCTTACCTCCCTGGGAAGGGTCAAACATAAACCCTGACAGCTGTTTCTTATTTTTTGGCCACCTTTCCTGTGGCGCAGTCTTCCTCTTCTGGTACCTTCGTTTCCTGAAGGAGTTGGTTCTAAAGGAAACAGAAGGAAAAGTAGGAAAACCCTTCTACCTGTCTCCAGCCGTCTCAAGGATATCATCAAGTGGCTTACCGAATAGGAAATCATCACCGAATGGGACTGCACACAACCTGGTCTTCGACGGAGAGTCCCCGGGCCAGCACTTCAGCCAAAATGCCCTTCTAGCGGAGTTAGACAAAGCCGCCGCCTTTGCCATAAGACGAAGAATATCAGCCGCTGCATCGGCAAGAGAAGCTGCGGCACCCTTAACTTGGGAAAAGGTATGCAATACTTGCTCTCGGGAAACGTCAGTCTTCAAACGGTCTTCCAACTGCAGCATCCAGACCATGAGTGAGCGAACTACCTGCCACCAATGGCCTAAGTGCACTTACTGAGGTCTTCCATGCGGTCTTCAAATAGGCATCTGCCCTTCTATCCAGTGGGTCCCTCAAAGTGCCCACATCCTCAAACGGTAAGGCGGATTTTCTTGCTGACTTAGAAACTGCCACATCGATTTTTGGACAATGGTCCCAAAGTGTAGAATCCTTGTCTTGAAACTGATACCGTGCCCGAAAGGCCGAGGACATGAAGGGTTTCTTATCCGGCTTCTCCCATTGATCCAATACCAACTGTTTAATTTTGGAATGGACTGGGAAAGAGGGCTTCTATTTATGCTCCAGGCCACTAAACATAAGGTCCTCCAAAGATTCCGGGACTTTAGTGTCCACAAACCCCATTGTAGCATGGACTGCCTTTATTAGACGAGGAACATCTGAGGTTGGGAAACAGGGCCTGCCTTCCAGATCCTTTTCTGAAGATGTGTCAGAAGAAGAAGCAGAATCAGATGATGATGAACCACTGGATTCTTTAGCTAGCCCTAGTCTTCCTTTTGCTAGGTGAGGAGCTAGGGCCAGGTTGGGGTAACTCCCCTAAAGCCTCCTTGATTCCTGCCTTGATGAGGTCACGGAGACTGCTCTGAAATCCCTGTGTTTCCTCAGCGACTGTCCTCTGATTACAGTCTTGGCACAGCTTTTTATCCGACCCTGAGGGTAAAGGAGTCCTACAGAGGGGGCATTCTCTATTGTGGGTATTCTCAGGTCTCTTCTTTGGCCTATCCTATACGACAAGACAGAAGGAAAAAGCAAGTAAGTATGACCCCGTAAGGAGCCACTTACCCACCCCTGAGGCTGTACCGAGCTTTTCTTCTTCTCCCTTGTACGGGAGGATGGAGGACTCCTGCGGGAACTCTTCGAGCCCCGAGTGCTGCCCGAGCAGCTCCCTCCACTGCCTTTCCGTCTGGATGGCAAAGGTGGTGGTGGCGACGACAACTACGACCGCCGCTGTTGCTGTTGCCGCTGCTGTGAAGGCTTGTGATCCATGGTCAGCACCTCCACAGTGAAACCGCCAAAGCCACGATACCGTCCTGGGGTTTTTCAAACAGCAGAAAAGGGCAGCGCCATCTTACCGGAGGTTACGTCAGAAGACTTCTGGCCGACATCACATCCTGTATACGACAGGAACTGCAGCCACCACGCCACAGACTGCGCGTCCTCAGTCATTGCAAGGTAAGTGACCGGCGTGACAAAGATCTGGCATACAACCCCCGGCGTGTACCACCGCAGCCCCGCAGGCTGTGGGACACAGACCCGGTGCATCGTTACCGGCGTGTCAACCGCAGCCTCGCCAGCTGTGGGACACAGACCCGGCACATAGTCCCCCGGTGTGTACAACCGCAGCCTCGCGGGCCACAGACCCGGCGCATAGTTACCGGCGTGTACAACCGTAGACCCGTGGGTTCAGGGACACAGACCTGGCCAGCAACTGTAGCAATCACCGGCGTGTACAACCGCAGCTCCACCAGCTGCGGGTCACCGGCCCGGTGCCATTTTTCCACCGGCGTGTACAACCGCAGGGTGTGGGACATAGTCTCTGCTAGCAAGCCAGCGTGTACAACCACCGGTAGAGCTAGGCGGGACACAGACCCGGTAGCCAGCGTATACTACTAGGATATAGGCCCGGCCAAAGAAAAAGCAAAAAAACAATAAAGAAAAAGATGGAGGTCTCTGATGTGAAAACAAAGAACCCCCAGCCGCCTTCACTGTGGCAGCACCACAGCACTTCTAGGTATCCCATCCTGGGACAGGAAACCAAACTGATGCGGTAGAGAGGTGCCGCCGTTTAATGTTAGTGGGTTTCCTGTTCAAATTGAGGGGCGGACCCATCTCTCTGGTGGCGCTGTCGTGGCGACGGGAAAATTTAGGAACGGGAATTTTAGGTTCTACAATAGGTGTCTGTCTAAGATAAGCCAATATACCCTGAACCTCAGAACCAAGATGCTCAACATGTAAACGACGGCGATGCAAGAAAACACATTACACAGATAGAAAATATAGATTAGCAAAGGTGAGGCCTGACTTACTAGATACAAGAAGACAGGACAGAACTGATTGCGAACAACAGAAAACCCTGCAAAAAATACCAAACTCCTGATAGAAAAAAATCCTAAGACCACACGGTCTCTCCCTCACTATATCAGGTACTCTTGTGCCAGACACTTTAAACAGAACTGCAGATAAAATGGGAAGAAACAAAATCACAGAAATAATATTCTAAAGCACAAATAATCCAAACATGAACAGGGAGCAAGCTCACTTTCTTGCTGAAGGAACTGCCCTGCTCACAAAAGCAGAGACAGATCCTCACAAACAAGAAACCAAACACAGAACCAAATGGAATAAGCAGAAACACCCTTAAGTGCAAATCCAGCAATTAAGCACATAAACTAGTAAACTTATCTGGAGTAGATTCAGGCACAGATTAAATGGGAGAAACTGAAGGGAAAACTCTCAGCCATCTTCAGAAGCAGCAGGAAATACTTTTCACCGGCGGCCGCTAGGCAGAAACTGCTCTGCTAAACACACTAGGCTGATCTGCAATAGGACTTCCTGGATTCCCACTTCATTACCATTTCGGGCAACCAGAGAAAGCTCCACACCAGCACCCACTCGGATGATATTCACAACAGATGGGCACATTACTATAAGATAGGGACAAGGATGGGGACCAAGATGGGCACATTACTACAGGATGGGAGCAAGGATGGACACATTGGTACATGATGAGAACAAGGATGGGCACATTACTACAGGATGGGGACAAGGATGGGCACATTAGTAAAGGATGGGAGCAAGGATGGGCACATTACTACATGATGGGGACAAGGATGGGCACATTACCAATGTATGTAAAGCACTGTGGAATTAACAGCGCTGTATAAATGAATAAAATTATTATTATTATTATTATTATTACTACTACAGGATGGAGAACAGGGTGGGGACCAGGATCATGCACATTACTACAGGATGGAGGCAAGGATGGGCACATGACTACAGAATGGAGAACAAGATGGGGAAATTACTACAGGATAAGGACAAGGATGGACACATTACTACAGGATAGAGACCAGTATGGGCAAATTACTACAGAATGGGAACCAGGATGGGCAAATTACTACAGGATGAGAACCAGGATGGGCATAGTACAGGATGGAGACCAGGATAGTCACATTACTACAGGATGGGGACAATGATAGCCACATTACTACAGGATGATGACAAGGATAGGGCCCATTAGTGCAGGATGGGGACAAGGATGGGCACATTACTACAGAATGGAGAATAGGATGGGGAAATTATTACAGGATGGACACGTTACTACAGGATAGAGACCAGTATGGGCAAATTACTACAGAATGGGAACCAGAATGGGCAAATTACTACAGGATGAGAACCAGGATGGGTACATTACTATAGGATGAGAATAAGGATGAGCACATTACTACAGAATGTAGAACAAGATGGGGAAATTACTACAGGGTGGGCACATTACTACAGGATAGAGACCAGGATGGGCACATTACTACAGGATGGGAACAAGGAAGGGCACATTACTACAGGAGACAAGGCTGGGCACATTACTACAAGATGGAGAACAGGGTGGGGACAAGGATGGGCACATTACTACAGGATGGGGACATTACTAGAAGAGGACAAGGATGCGCACATTACTACAGACTGGGGCAATTTTCTACAAAGAAACAGGATGGGGACAATACTAAAAGATGTTGGCCAAAATTATTATATGGTACTAATTGTAAGATATTACTTACAAGAAGGGGATAAAGAGTGGGCGGGGCTAGCAATGACGTCATAACACTCTGAGGAGGGCTCCTACTGCCATAGGATAAAGCAACTAATTTCAGAAATTTTAAGGAAATTTTTCGGTCAATAACCTCTGGAATTATATTTAGGAAGGTCTCTAGAATGTTTTGAGACATTTCCTGAGAAATTTGATGAAGGCACCGTGAAGTTAATAATTAAAACAGAAAGAAAGGCCATAACAGTGAGTAACTGAAGTCACTCATAGATACAGAAAATCTGCGCTCTGCTCTGTGAATACTTACAGTTAGGTCCAGAAATATTTGGACAGTGACACAATTTTGGCGAGTTGGGCTCTGCATGCCACCACATTGGATTTGAAATGAAATCTCTACAACAGAATTCAAGTGCAGATTGTAACGTTTAATTTGAAGGTTTGAACAAAAATATCTGATAGAAATTGTAGGAATTGTCACATTTCTTTACAAACACTCCACATTTTAGGAGGTCAAAAGTAATTGGACAAATAAACCAAACCCAAACAAAATATTTTTATTTTCAATATTTTGTAGCGAATCCTTTGGAGGCAATCACTGCCTTAAGTCTGGAACCCATGAACATCACCAAACGCTGGGTTTCCTCCTTCTTAATGCTTTGCCAGGCCTTTACAGCCGCAGCCTTCAGGTCTTGCTTGTTTGCGGGTCTTTCCGTCTTAAGTCTGGATTTGAGCAAGTGAAATGCATGCTCAATTGGGTTAAGATCTGGTGATTGACTTGGCCATTGCAGAATGTTCCACTTTTTTGCACTCATAAACTCCTGGTTATCTTTGGCTGTATGCTTGGGGTCATTGTCCATCTGTACTATGAAGCGCCGTCCGATCAACTTTGCGGCATTTGGCTGAATCTGGGCTGAAAGTATATCCCGGTACACTTCAGAATTCATCCAGCTACTCTTGTCTGCTGTTATGTCATCAATAAACACAAGTGACCCAGTGCCATTGAAAGCCATGCATGCCCATGCCATCACGTTGCCTCCACCATGTTTTACAGAGGATGTGGTGTGCCTTGGATCATGTGCCGTTCCCTTTCTTCTCCAAACTTTTTTCTTCCCATCATTCTGGTACAGGTTGATCTTTGTCTCATCTGTCCATAGAATACTTTTCCAGAACTGAGCTGGCTTCATGAGGTGTTTTTCAGCAAATGTAACTCTGGCCTGTCTATTTTTGGAATTGATGAATGGTTTGCATCTAGATGTGAACCCTTTGTATTTACTTTCATGGAGTCTTCTCTTTACTGGTGACTTAGAGACAGATACACCTACTTCACTGAGAGTGTTCTGGACTTCAGTTGATGTTGTGAACGGGTTCTTCTTCACCAAAGAAAGTATGCGGCGATCATCCACCACTGTTGTCATCCGTGGACGCCCAGGCCTTTTTGAGTTCCCAAGCTCACCAGTCAATTCCTTTTTCCTCAGAATGTACCCGACTGTTGATTTTGCTACTCCAAGCATGTCTGCTATCTCTCTGATGGATTTTTTCTTTTTTTTCAGCCTCAGGATGTTCTGCTTCACCTCAATTGAGAGTTCCTTAGACCGCATGTTGTCTGGTCACAGCAACAGCTTCCAAATGCAAAACCACACACCTGTAATCAACCCCAGACCTTTTAACTACTTCATTGATTACAGGTTAACGAGGGAGACGCCTTCAGAGTTAATTGCAGCCCTTAGAGTCCCTTGTCCAATTACTTTTGGTCCCTTGAAAAAGAGGAGGCTATGCATTACAGAGCTATGATTCCTAAACCCTTTCTCCGATTTGGATGTGAAAACTCTCATATTGCAGCTGGGAGTGTGCACTTTCAGCCCATATTATATATAGAATTGTATTTCTGAACATGTTTTTGTAAACAGCTAAAATAACAAAACTTGTGTCACTGTCCAAATATTTCTGGACCTAACTGTATATCCTCCTTGGATAATTTTTTTCTATACATCCTTTCATCATCATAACCTCATGAGATACGCTGCTACAGCTACTCACAACTCATATTTTGGCAGCCTAAATCCTGTCACAATAACGTGCATGTGCTGCCGCCATTTTAAGTGCTGTAATTGACTCATCGCTGCTGCATATAAATTAATAGCGGCTTATCCTCTTGTGCACATCCTCAATCCTCATTAAAAGATTCTTTACTATGTCAGTTTGGTAACTATAAGTCAGTGCATACAGCCATTCAACTTTTTACCTCAGCTTCCTCCTCTATAAAGTGTTTTGTCGTACGCAGCGGCCATTTTGTGAGCCGTGACAACGTCACTACTGTTGTATATAAATCACTAACACCTCGTCCAGCTTTCGTCAGCTGCTTGTCTATTAAAAACGCTTTATCCTCGCACTATTAATACAACAGGATCAAGTCTGGATATAAACTGCATGAATCTACAGATCTACCCTAGCATCATATATAATCTGTACTCCCTAGTAACGGTCACCAGGGGGCGCGAGCAATACTCAGTGCAGAGTCGCAGCATTAATTACAGGACAATCTCTAAAGGGGACGTGTCCCTAAGAAAACTGGAATAAATGTTTTTATTTTTGTGGAATTTCCTGTCCTTCATTAATACTTCACAATATTTTTTCAGCTCATAACTTCATAAATTAAAGGGATTTGTTGTCATTGGTCCTGTGTGGAGTATCACGCTCTTAAAGGGTTAAACCACAATCTTTGGATTATAGTCTGCAACATCTACTCTACAGATTTAAAGCTGTGTTCTGGGACGTTTTTCTCTTAACGGTGCAATAAATAGACTGTTTTATCAGATCTACCTAAATAATTGCATCACACATAAAATTAATTCAGAGATGAATAAAGGAGCGGTCCCGAAAGTTATAATAACTCCTTCAACAACAGGCAAATTTACTCGCTACAACTCAAAAAACGCTCTCAGCAAAAATAATATTAAAGACTCTAAAATACCAAAGGACAAAGATGAACAAACACCTCTAACAACCAACAATACAAAGGAAAGTATTAAATTGCCTGATTCTTTTCATAAAGGATGCCTAAACAAAGATGATCATATTGACAAAAATTCATTAGGGGACAACCATCCTCTTCCAGGAGGACAAATCAATTGTATCCCACCCTCGTCTTCTGATCTATATGAGAGCAACAGGTCATCTTCTACAATACATGAAAGCATGGACTTATCTGCTGCAATAAAAGGAAAGATATAGGTCCTATAACACCACTGTACTCACAGATTCTAGCGAGGAGTCTAATTCTAAATCACCTGACAAAGACCTAGACTCCGCCAATATTCCTGTGATTCAATACAGATTCCTACATTAGACTTGTCTCACCTGAAAAATATTCAAAATACCACTAATGTGAATTTGGAATCTCTTCTGATTGGCTGATATCATCCTTAAACACCAACATTAATGTTGCTCTGGCTAGTCAAACAAAGACTTTAAAAGAAGACTTATCTGCCATTAATAACAGACTTGACATTTATGGAGAAAAAATCTCCAAAATAGAAGAAAAGACGGAAGATCTTAGTAAAAGCCATGATGAATTGCGCTCTCAAATTCGCTTCCTCAGAAGTAAGGTAGCTGACATTGAGGACAGATCCAGGCGCAATAATTTAAAATTTCGTGGTGTACCTGAATCTGTTTCTAAATCTGACTTAGAGGGGTATGTTAAACGCCTTATTCGAAAAATATTACCATCACTTTCGGAATTGGATGTCGAAATAGACAGAATACATAGACTTCCTAAACCAAGGTCAGTTGGATCGGATTTTCCAAGGGATGTCATACTGCGTCTTCATTTCTTTAACACTAAAGAAAATTTTTTAAAATACATCAAAGACAATAGATCATTACCTGACCCCTTTCATCACATTCAGGTATTCGCTGATCTATCTAAAGAGACAATGGATCTGAGGAGATCCTTTTCAGCTACTACCAAAATCTTGCGAGAAAAAGGGATCCAATATCGATGGGGTTTTCCAACTAAATTGCTACTCTGGATCAATGGAAAAATAACTCCCTTATTAACACCTGAGAATGGTCTTGACTTTTTTGCTTCCTTAGCTACACGTAAAGACCTCAACTATACAACTCATCGAGATCCTACCTGAAACTCCAACATATAAGATACATTCTAAATTTTACTGTAACTTTTGACCGAAAATGGAATTCAAGTTACTTTTTCAATTTAGTTATTGATCAAATTGAAGATGGCATTTGGCTTTGCTTTCTTTTTCTTTTCTTTTCTTAGTTCCTGATTTTTATCTCGTCATTGCTTTTCAAGAGTGGAGACTCTTTTTTCTTTTAAGAGTCATCTTCTCTTGTCCTGTGAACTTATCCTCTCCAGGGATTTTGGGTAGCTGAAAATCCCTGTAGGAGTTCAGGTGTTGTTGTTTTTTTTTTTTTTCTTCTCTCTTACTTTGCATATATATAATACTATCATTTACTTATATAGTTTGTTTATTGTTGTATTGTTGCTTTTCTTGTTTGTTATCTAGTTTTAGTAATGACCACGAAGATATTGTCTTATAATGTGAAAGGCCTAAACAGTCCCCGGAAGAGATTTCAGGTTTGGAGAGATGTTCAACATGCCTCTGCTGATATAGTTTGCCTTCAGGAAATAAAATTTGGAAGAGATAAGCACCCTAAATTTCAAAACAAAAATTTTTCTCATATTTTTTATTCCCTACATGAAAAAAAGAAAGCGGGCATTTGTACATTGATCAGAAATACCGTCTCTGTTGAATTGATTAATGAAATTCATGATGACCAAGGAAGAATTCATATGATGTCATGTAGAATCAACAACAGTCCATGTACAATTGTCAATATTTACGCCCCTAACCAAGGCCAAATTGGTTTCTTAAATAAGGTTTTAAAAAGTGTAAGAAAGCAGGTTGATATACCGCGCCACACCACAGAAGCCAAAAGTTGTTAAAAGTAAATCCCTTGTTCTTTATTTTCACAGGTCTACGCGTTTCAGGGACATATCCGTCCCCTTCCTCAGGACAATGTACAGAAAATACTATAGAGATAAGATAAGATAGTATTTTCTGTACATTGTCCTGAGGAAGGGGACGGATATGTCCCTGAAACGCGTAGACCTGTGAAAATAAAGAACAAGGGATTTACTTTTAACAACTTTTGGCTTCTGTGGTGTGGCGCGGTATATCAACCTGCTTTCTTACACTTTTTGAATTTTCTCATCACCGCGGGACCGCTGCCTCCCACACCATCACATCGTGATTTACATGCTTTGAAAGGGGTTGTGACTGGCACAACCGAACCAGGTGAGTTGACCTGCCAGTATTCACTTCCACGTGTATACCGGGTAAGACCCTATTTGCGCCTTATCTTTCCACAGTTATCTTATAAATAAGGTTTTAGATATGCTTAACGAAATTAAACTGGGTGATGTCTTAATTGTAGGAGACTTTAACTTGGTACCAGACTGCACCCTTGACTCAACTTCTTATACAAGGAATTGTTCCCCCTCTCTTAAAAATTGGTCGATTAAAAATGAGTTTTTAGACACCTTTAGATGTTTTAATGCCCTTTCCAAAGAATTTACTTTTTATTCAGACATATACCATACCTTTTCTCGTGTTGATTTAATTCTTACCACTTCTCTATCTATTTCTAAATTTAAACAAATTTCTATTCTTCCAAAAACTTTTTCAGATCACTCCCCAGTTTTAGGTGAATTTATTTTGAACTCTCATGCCCAGAGAAATCTTCTATGGAAATGCAGCCTTTTTTTGATTAATTCTCCCCTTTACAAGCCCCAATTAGAACAAGTAATCAAAAATTATTTTAAAGACAATAATAATGATTTGGTCTGTCCAACAACGATCTGGAAAGCCCACAAAGCAGTGGTAAGAGGGGAACTTTTTGGAATTTCAGCACATTATAAAAAATCAAAAAGAGAAAAAGTTAAGAACATTCAGACTAAAATCAATGATGCTGAGAAACTGCAGCAAAGCCTTCTCACTCCATCACCTGATATACATAGGGATTTGCTTGCTCTCAGAGCTCAACTACGATCAGCTCTTCTTGAGGATTACGAAAAGTTTAATTTTTACTGGAAAAGAACCTTTTATTCTTCCATCAACAAACCGACTAGATTAATGGCCCAAAAAGTTAAAAATGTAAGAATAAGAAGGAGAATTATTTCAATTCGATCCCCAAACGGTAATATTTTACACCACCCAAAAGAAATTGTTGACACTTTTGCGAGCTACTATGAAAAACTTTATAATCTTAAAAACGATCCATCTACCTCCCAACCTTCTCCAACTTTGATTAATAATTTTTTATCTAACTGAAACCTCCCTACACTATCCCCAGATAATTTGTGATCTCTCAATCTTCCCTTTACAGAATTAGAAGTTACAGCAACTATCAACTCACTAAAATCTGGCAAATCTCCAGGCCCGGATGGTTATACCAGTGAATATTATAAATTATTTTGTCCCCTCTTAGTTCCCTCCTTAACCAGATCATTTAATGAAATTTCCATAAGCGGTTCTTTTCCTGCAGAAATGCTTAATGCAACTATATCTTTAATCCCCAAACCAGATGGGGATAAGGAAAGAGTTGAAAATTATAGACCCATTTCATTAATAAATACAGACACCAAAATTTATTCTAAATTATTAGCAAACAGGCTGAAAAAAATTATCCCCAATATCATTAACATAGATCAACTTGGTTTTGTTGAAGGGAGGAAGACCTCTGATGGTACAAGGAGAGCAATTAACCTTGTTCATCAGATGGGCAAAAGTAAGACACCATCCGTATTGCTAGCATTGGACGCTGAAAAAGCTTTTGACCGAGTAAACTGGTAATATCTGAGGGCGACTGTCAAAATTCGGCTTTAATGACAGTTTTATCAAAACGATTATGGCATTATATTCTATGCCTTCTGCGAGAGTATATGCAAATAATCATCTTTCATCTTCCTTCAACATAACCAATGGTACTAGACAAGGTTGCCCACTTTTCCCCCTTCTTTTTAATTTAACCATTGAACCTTTAGCAGAATATATTAGGTCCAATATAAACATTACAGGTATTCCAACTCGCATTAAACAACACAAGATTGGTCTTTACGCAGATGACATAATTCTTTCCCTCTCCAATCCCTTGATTTCCATCCCGGAATTACTTATATCCCTCGAAAAATGTTCAAACGTATCCTATTATAAATTGAATCCACGTAAGTCTAAATTCTTGTCCTTTAATCTTGATACTAACTCTATTGACATAATCAAAGCTTTGACCTCTTTTTCAGAGGAACCAGTTTTTCTATCTTATCTAGGTATTTCCTTAACAAAAGATCTTTCTAAAATGATGGAGATCAATTTAGAACAACTGACTAATAAAACCAAAAAAGACATTTTACGGTTCTCAAACATAGAATTGTCATGGATGGGAAGGCTTATTGCTTTTAAAATGATGACCTTGCCTAAAATTATTAATATTTTTCAATCAGTTCCTTTACTGGCCCCTATGAGGCTTTTATTAAAACTTCAAAAGCTTATGTACAGCTATATTTGGAATTCTAAGAGGGCTAGGGTATCCAAGTTTATATTAACAAAACATAAAAAACAGGGGGGCTTAAGTGTTCCTGATCTTACCAAATATTATACGACCTGCATAATTAAAGGTAGCCAACATTGGTTCAAAAATTGTCACAATCTTCCATGGATAGATCTGGAGTTATATGCAAACAAATATATTTCTTTCAAAAACCTTCTACTTGCCCATTTAGGTGATCCCTCTCCCTCTTTACCCGAAGCTCCTACCCTTCTAGCTACCATTAAGGCCTGGAAATCTCTGTCAAATCACTGTCCCAAAAATGATAAATTTTCTCAAATAAAAAACTTTTCGTTAAAATTTTTAGCATTATTGGCTGATTGTTACGAACCGGCGCCGCCATAGCCGCAAGCAGCCTGCTGCGGTTCCTGTTGCGCCCAGGCGGCGGCTGCCGTTCTTGGCCGTGCCTCGGGTCGTCCAGTTGGCTGTTCCTTCCACCACGTCTAAGTGTGGAGAGGCGGCTAGTGTGCATGCGTGCGCCAATTTACCCCAGCCAGAGTTTAAGCCCGGTGTTTTGCCTAGTGAGCATGCTCAGCCTGTTTGTGTTATGTCTGAGACTAAGTCCTCAGTTCAGGCTACTGAGCATGCTCCCACAATTAACCCTAACAGCCTCTTTGCACAGGTACTTGGACTTCGTGCTGTGTCTAAGTTCTGGGATGTGCCTAGTGAGCATGCTCAAACTGATAGTCTGCTTTCTAAGCCTGTGGCTCAGGCTACTGAGCATGCTCAGGCACTTAGTGCATCAGAGGCTAGGTCCGGTAAGGACCTCACTGAGCATGTCCGTGAGGTGGCAGGCCCTGATAGGGCAGAGGGTGTCAGGTGTCCTGATGACGTGGCAACTCCGGACTGGCTCGCAGAGGCCCGCCCCTATGATCTGGCACCTCAGTATTGGTCGTCAGACGATGACTGGTGAAGTGTTTGGGGCGTGGCTGCCATGAGGTCATCAATGACGTGGCGGTTCCGGATAGGTCGCATGTGACGTCACTGATGACATGGCACTCTGCTATTGGACCTTGGTGGCTCCACCCTGGGTTTGGGGCGGACCCAGGTTATAAAAGGGGCTGGAGACAACATGGAGGGGCGCAGTCTACACTTTTGCTCAGTCAGAGCACACCTCCATGTTAGAGCCTCATTGCGGCATAAGCCTATGTTGGGAAGCGGTAGGTAGGGTTAGGCGAACGGTGCCTGTCACGCCAAGATTCGTGGCTCGGCACATCAGGGTCAGGCGCCGTGCTTCCCTCCTGCCATTCCAGTCTTGCTATAGCAGCCCAGTGGCGTTAACTGGGCTGCGGCTCCTGTGCTTCCTGTCCGATTGTGCCCCCTACGCACACGGACAACGCACCTGCTGCGCCACCTGTCCGATTGTGCCTCCTACGCACACGGACAACGCACCTGCTGCACCACCTGTCCGATTGTGCCCCCTACGCACACGGACAACGCACCTGCTGCGCCACCTGTCCGATTGTGCCTCCTACGCACACGGACAACGCACCTGCTGCACCACCTATCCGATTGTGCCCCCTACGCACACGGACAATGCACCTGCTGCGCCACCTGTCCGGTTGTGCCCCCTACGCACACGGACAGCGTACCCCAGGACCCCTGTGGAGTTAAAAGGGTGTTCCTTATCCTCCTCGGCTTCCCGGTCAACGCTACTGGTGTACCCATCTGGCCTGACGTGTCCTACACACACGTGGCCAGTCGAGAGGTGGCCAGAAACGCTAATCGGAGGACCGCTCGGCCTGACGTGTCCTACACACGTGGCCGACAGGACGCTTTCGTGGCGGTCTTCCGGTCAACGCTACCTGGTTACCACCCAGCCTGACGTGTTTCCTGCACACGTGGTTGGTGTAGCGCTAGGTGCACCAAAACGCTAATCGGGTTGTCGTCCGGTCTGACGTGTCCCAACACACGTGACCGGTTCCCAGAGTTCCTGGGTTATCGCAGAGCCATCCAGCTCTATAGTCTCCGCCTAACCCTCAGGTGCCAGCAGCTCCTTTGTCATCTGGAGCACGGTGGGCCCCGACTGGCGATTAGGATATATACCCCCTGGTCCTAATCTGCCGGTTCCCCCGTAACACTGATGTTGATCTTCCTAGTAACTGGCATTCCTCAAACTTAAAAACAATAAGTAACATCCATAACGGCAAAGATTTTATATCCTTTCTTGACATTAAGATTCTTCACAAAATCCCTGACTCAGATTTTAGAACTCTTATGACTTTAAGAACTATGCTTCGGAAGCTTTTGATGTCAAGAAATCCCATACATGAGCTTACTGATCCTTTGCTTTGCTCTCCCGATAGTGCAGTACTTTGGAGTACAAAAAACATATACCATCATTTGATTGATGATTATAACTTTGAAAAATTAAAATACATGATAGATTGGGAGAAAGACCTTCAGCAACAGTTTCCAGAAGACAATTGGCAGACCTCCATAAAAGCAACTAATGCATCCTCTATTTGCGCCTTGCTTTTGGAAACACATTTTAAGTTATTATCCAGATGGTATTTCACTCCCTATAGAATTCATCAATCCAATCACAGTAGTTCTTCTTTGTGTTGGAGGAACTGTGGTAGTCCAGGCACTTTATTACATATTTTTTGGGACTGTCCGGTGCTGCAGAATTTTTGGAAAGAGGTCTCTAACTTGGTTAATGATGTCACCCATTCAAATCTAATATTAACTCCACAATTGGTCCTTCTTTTTCTGGACTCTGATTCTTTGGACCCAGTTTATAGGCACTTGGTTATCCATATTTTCCTAACCGCTAAATCTTTGATAGCGGCCTCATGGAAGAATCCCCCTCCCCCACCATTACCATTTTAACTAACTCATTAAACTTCCATAATAAATTTGAAGAAAGATCTGCTACTTTCAATAACTCGTTTTCTAGATACCACAAACAATGGCCTCTTTGGAGCAGCTGCGAGCCAGGGCTATCGGAGCTTCTTACCAGTTTGTTTTTCATGTATTTCGGTCAGCTTGCTCCCCTTCATGTATTTTGGTCAGCTCGCTCCCCTTCATGTATTTTGGTCAGCTCGCTCCCCTTCATGTATTTTGGTCAGCTCGCTCCCCTTCATGTATTTTGGTCAGCTCGCTCCCCTTCATGTATTTTGGTCAGCTCGCTCCCCTTCATGTATTTCGGTCAGCTCGCTCCCCTTCATGTATTTTGGTCAGCTCGCTCCCCTTCATGTATTTTGGTCAGCTCGCTCCCCTTCATGTATTTCGGTCAGCTCGCTCCCCTTCATGTATTTTGGTCAGCTCGCTCCCCTTCATGTATTTTTGCCCCCCATGCCTGAAATCTCCTCCTTCATTTCATTGCTTCAAACTTTTGGTCTTTATTTGCCAAAGTGGTTTCAGAAATGTTGTACATAGTTGTGTTTTGTTTTAGTGTGTAATTGTATTCTTTATACATAGCTATGATATTTTCCTTTCTTTTTAAGGATTCATGATATATGGTTCTCCTACTCCCTTGTTCCTCCCCATTCCCCTTCACCCCCTTTTTTTTTTTTTAGCCTGTTTCCCTATTAAACTTTTGCAATCCTTCACATCCTAACTTCCCCTTTTCTTCCTCCTTCCCTATCCCTAATTATTACTTGTAAGAAATCATTTGACTTATTACAAATTAATATGATGTTTTTACATGACCTTTCCCATATATGTTATATAATCCCTAATAAAAATATTTTAAAACAAGAAGGGGATAAATGTAAAAACAAAAATAATAAAGCAAGATTTTTTTTTTACTATTAAAGGGAACTTGTCACCACTTTTTTGGCCTATAAGCTGCGGCCACCACCACCGGGCTCTTATATACAGCGTTCTAACATGTGAATAAAAAATTATCTTTATTGAACAATCATTAAAAAAAATCCACAATATAAAGTGAAGATAACAAATGGGGGAGATAAAGTGCAGGGAGATGGACGGGCCTGTGCCACGGGGTGCAGTAAAGGAACATCTGGGAGCATGTACAATACAGATATTGCACGAGCCCATATAAATTGTGGTTAGGAAATAAATATGCAGGTGTAAAAAATATATATTATTTGATTATGTACATGATATTGCAGTGTGCCACAAAAAGTAGGAGGCCATGTCAGTAAATAACCAAACCACGTGTATAAATATATGTAGCCACTTTCCCTAACAAGGTTAGGGTTAACGTGGTATAATCACAACCAAAAAAGTGTGGTGACCCCAGAGCAAAAACAAAAGACATAAGTCAGATATTCACAGCAAGTATAGAGGATAAAAGACCGCATCTTCCATCCGGGACTGTATCCATGGGTGAGCGGGATCTACCCTTATTTAATTGCACAGGATTATTTGCCCTCCAGTGTTCGGTTGTCTACTATTAACGTTAACCTTCTTAGGGCGAGTGGCTGCATACACGTGGTTTGCTTATTTACTGACATGGCCTCCTACTTTTTGTGGCACACTGCAATATCATGTACATAATCAAATTATATATATATATTTTACACCTGCATATTTATTTCCTAACCACAATTTATATGGGCTCGTGCTATATCTGTATTTGTATTGATCCGTGCTCCCAGATGTTCCTTACTGCGCCCCGTGGCACCGGCCTGTCCATCTCCCTGCTCGTCATCTCCCGTTATCTTCACTTTATATTGTGGATTTTTTTTTAATGATTGTTCAATAAAGATATTTTTTATTCACATCTTGGAATGTGACTGGTTTTCTCTAGAGCAGGGGCGGGAAATTAATTTTCCCATGGGCCCGCATGAGAAATTGGGATGGTTTTAGAGGCCGGACTAATCTAATTAATTCAGTTTTACCCAATACTGTATACAGTATATACACTAACCCTTCATAAACAAGCAGTAAGTTACGGACCATGTGACCCCTCGTGGCCCCGCACGCACACACACGCATACATGTCCGTTTTTTCTCCGGCAGCACGGGTGTCACACGGATCGCACACTGATGTGATCTGTGCGACATCAATCAGTGTGACACGTACCGGAGAAAACACGGGTCTTTTTAATAAAGATTTTCTATATTTACCTCTCTCCAGCGCTGCTGTCTCTGGCTCTGCTGCCTCCCGCTCCTGACCCCCGCTCATTATACTCACTGAATATTCACTGCAGTATATACTGCACCTGTAATATACATCACTACACTCCTATATACTGCACCTGTAATATACATCACTACACTCCTATATACTGCACCTGTAATATACATCACTACACTCCTATATACTACACCTGTAATATACATCACTACACTCCTATATACTGCACCTGTAATATACATCACTACACCCTTATATACTGCACCTGTAATATACATCACTACACTCCTATATACTGCACCTGTAATATACATCACTACACTCCTATATACTACACCTGTAATATACATCACTACACTCCCATATACTGCACCTGTAATATACATCACTACACTCCTATATACTGCACCTGTAATATACATCTCTACACTCCTATATACTGCACCTGTAATATACATCACTACACTCCTATATACTGCACCTGTAATATACATCACTACACTCCTATATACTGCACCTGTAATATACATCACTACACCCCTATATACTGCACCTGTAATATACATCACTACACTCCTATATACTGCACCTGT
This sequence comes from Anomaloglossus baeobatrachus, assembly GCF_048569485.1. Taxonomy (NCBI): domain Eukaryota; kingdom Metazoa; phylum Chordata; class Amphibia; order Anura; family Aromobatidae; genus Anomaloglossus; species Anomaloglossus baeobatrachus. The sequence goes on along the minus strand of NC_134355.1, from coordinate 1,933,305 downwards.
AATATACATCACTACACCCTTATATACTGCACCTGTAATATACATCACTACACTCCTATATACTGCACCTGTAATATACATCACTACACTCCTATATACTACACCTGTAATATACATCACTACACTCCTATATACTGCACCTGTAATATACATCACTACACCCTTATATACTGCACCTGTAATATACATCACTACACTCCTATATACTGCACCTGTAATTAACATCACTACACTCCTATATACTGCACCTGTAATATACATCCATACACTCCTATATACTACACCTGTAATATACATCACTACACTCCTATATACTGCACCTGTAATATACATCACTACACCCCTATATACTGCACCTGTAATATACATCACTACACTCCTATATACTGCACCTGTAATATACATCACTACACCCCTATATACTGCACCTGTAATATACATCACTACACCCCTATATACTGCACCTGTAATATACATCACTACACTCCTATATACTGCACCTGTAATATACATCACTACACTCCTATATACTGCACCTGTAATATACATCCATACACTCCTATATACTGCACCTGTAATATACATCACTACACCCTTATATACTGCACCTGTAATATACATCACTACACTCCTATATACTGCACCTGTAATATACATCACTACACTCCTATATACTACACCTGTAATATACATCACTACACTCCTATATACTGCACCTGTAATATACATCACTACACCCTTATATACTGCACCTGTAATATACATCACTACACTCCTATATACTGCACCTGTAATTAACATCACTACACTCCTATATACTGCACCTGTAATATACATCCATACACTCCTATATACTACACCTGTAATATACATCACTACACTCCTATATACTGCACCTGTAATATACATCACTACACCCCTATATACTGCACCTGTAATATACATCACTACACTCCTATATACTGCACCTGTAATATACATCACTACACCCCTATATACTGCACCTGTAATATACATCACTACACTCCTATATACTGCACCTGTAATATACATCACTACACTCCTATATACTGCACCTGTAATATACATCACTACACTCCTATATACTACACCTGTAATATACATCACTACACTCCTATATACTACACCTGTAATATACATCACTACACCCCTATATACTGCACCTGTAATATACATCACTACACTCCTATATACTGCACCTGTAATATACATCACTACACCCCTATATACTGCACCTGTAATATACATCACTACACTCCTATATACTGCACCTGTAATATACATCACTACACCCCTATATACTGCACCTGTAATATACATCACTACACCCCTATATACTGCACCTGTAATATACATCACTACACTCCTATATACTGCACCTGTAATATACATCACTACACCCCTATATACTGCACCTGTAATATACATCACTACACTCCTATATAATGCACCTGTAATATACATCTCAACACTCCTATATACTGCACCTGTAATATACATCTCAACACTCCTATATACTGCACCTGTAATATACATCACTACACCCCTATATATTGCACCTGTAATATACATCACTACACTCCTATATACTGCACCTGTAATATACATCACTACACCACTATATACTGCACCTGTAATATACATCACTACACTCCTATATACTGCACCTGTAATATACATCTCAACACTCCTATATACTGCACCTGTAATATACATCACTACACTCCTATATACTGCACCTGTAATATACATCACTACACTCCTATATACTGCACCTGTAATATACATCACTTCACCCCTATATACTGCACCTGTAATATACATCACTACACTCCTATATACTGCACCTGTAATATACATCACTACCCTCCTATATACTGCACCTGTAATATACATCACTACACTCCTATATACTGCACCTGTAATATACATCACTACACTCCTATATACTGCACCTGTAATATACATCACTACACTCCTATATACTGCACCTGTAATATACATCTCTACACTCCTATATACTGCACCTGTAATATACATCACTACACTCCTATATACTGCACCTGTAATATACATCACTACACTCCTATATACTGCACCTGTAATATACATCACTACACTCCTATATACTGCACCTGTAATATACATCACTACACTCCTATATACTGCACCTGTAATATACATCACTACACTCCTATATACTGCACCTGTAATATACATCACTACACTCCCATATACTGCACCTGTAATATACATCTCTACACGCCTATATACTGCACCTGTAATATACATCACTACACTCCTATATACTACACCTGTAATATACATCACTACACTCCTATATACTGCACCTGTAATATACATCACTACACTCCTATATACTGCACCTGTAATATACATCACTACACTCCTATATACTGCACCTGTAATATACATCACTACACTCCTATATACTGCACCTGTAATATACATCACTACCCTCCTATATACTGCACCTGTAATATACATCACTACACTCCTATATACTGCACCTGTAATATACATCACTACACTCCTATATACTGCACCTGTAATATACATCACTACACTCCTATATACTGCACCTGTAATATACATCACTACACTCCTATATACTGCACCTGTAATATACATCACTACACTCCTATATACTGCACCTGTAATATACATCACTACCCTCCTATATACTGCACCTGTAATATACATCACTACACTCCTATATACTGCACCTGTAATATACATCACTACCCTCCTATATACTGCACCTGTAATATACATCACTACCCTCCTATATACTGCACCTGTAATATACATCACTACACTCCTATATACTGCACCTGTAATATACATCACTACACTCCTATATACTGCACCTGTAATATACATCACTACACTCCTATATACTGCACCTGTAATATACATCACTACACTCCTATATACTGCACCTGTAATATACATCACTACACTCCTATATACTGCACCTGTAATATACATCACTACCCTCCTATATACTGCACCTGTAATATACATCACTACCCTCCTATATACTGCACCTGTAATATACATCACTACACTCCTATATACTGCACCTGTAATATACATCACTACACTCCTATATACTGCACCTGTAATATACATCACTACCCTCCTATATACTGCACCTGTAATATACATCACTACACTCCTATATACTGCACCTGTAATATACATCACTACACTCCTATATACTGCACCTGTAATATACATCACTACACTCCTATATACTGCACCTGTAATATACATCACTACACTCCTATATACTGCACCTGTAATATACATCACTACACTCCTATATACTGCACCTGTAATATACATCACTACCCTCCTATATACTGCACCTGTAATATACATCACTACACTCCTATATACTGCACCTGTAATATACATCACTACCCTCCTATATACTGCACCTGTAATATACATCACTACCCTCCTATATACTGCACCTGTAATATACATCACTACACTCCTATATACTGCACCTGTAATATACATCACTACACTCCTATATACTGCACCTGTAATATACATCACTACACTCCTATATACTGCACCTGTAATATACATCACTACACTCCTATATACTGCACCTGTAATATACATCACTACACTCCTATATACTGCACCTGTAATATACATCACTACCCTCCTATATACTGCACCTGTAATATACATCACTACCCTCCTATATACTGCACCTGTAATATACATCACTACCCTCCTATATACTGCACCTGTAATATACATCACTACACCCCTATATACTGCACCTGTAATATACATCACTACACTCCTATATACTGCACCTGTAATATACATCACTACACTCCTATATACTGCACCTGTAATATACATCACTACACTCCTATATACTGCACCTGTAATATACATCACTACACCCCTATATACTGCACCTGTAATATACATCACTACCCTCCTATATACTGCACCTGTAATATACATCACTACCCTCCTATATACTGCACCTGTAATATACATCACTACACTCCTATATACTGCACCTGTAATATACATCTCTACACGCCTATATACTGCACATGTAATATACATCACTACACCCCTATATACTGCACCTGTAATATACATCACTACACTCCTATATACTGCACCTGTAATATACATCACTACACTCCTATATACTGCACCTGTAATATACATCACTACACTCCTATATACTACACCTGTAATATACATCTCTACACGCCTATATACTACACCTGTAATATACATCACTACACTCCTATATACTACACCTGTAATATACATCACTACACTCCTATATACTACACCTGTAATATACATCACTACACTCCTATATACTGCACCTGTAATATACATCACTACACTCCTATATACTGCACCTGTAATATACATCACTACACTCCTATATACTGCACCTGTAATATACATCACTACACTCCTATATACTGCACCTGTAATATACATCACTACACTCCTATATACTGCACCTGTAATATACATCACTACACTCCTATATACTACACCTGTAATATACATCACTACACTCCTATATACTGCACCTGTAATATACATCACTACCCTCCTATATACTGCACCTGTAATATACATCACTACACTCCTATATACTGCACCTGTAATATACATCTCTACACGCCTATATACTACACCTGTAATATACATCACTACACTCCTATATACTGCACCTGTAATATACATCACTACACTCCTATATACTGCACCTGTAATATACATCACTACACTCCTATATACTGCACCTGTAATATACATCACTACCCTCCTATATACTGCACCTGTAATATACATCACTACACTCCTATATACTGCACCTGTAATATACATCACTACACTCCTATATACTACACCTGTAATATACATCACTACACTCCTATATACTACACCTGTAATATACATCACTACACTCCTATATACTACACCTGTAATATACATCACTACACTCCTATATACTGCACCTGTAATATACATCACTACACTCCTATATACTGCACCTGTAATATACATC